>NW_019734348.1:37472-76082 GCF_002891405.2 Cryptotermes secundus
ATTATAATTATTACTCGTGCTAACTTTGTAATTGGCCACTGTGCTGTTAAGTTATTGCACGTAAATAAACATGAATTTAATTATTATTTAGCAGGCCCAAAGCTCTCCAAGAATCACAAGTCCAAGAAAAATGGGATTTTGTTAGAGTAAATATGCATCTCAAATGCCTATAGCAACTGCTTTGCCCAAAACACCAAGTTATAAAACGTTTGTTTGGAATGCTTTCCACTGCTATTAATATTTAACATAACACGGAGAAAATAACATCTTGACATTGCGTCTTGGTAGTTCTGCAATAAAATATTTTGTATCTGCAAAAAATTGACTAAAGGACCAATGAAGTATACATAACAGCAAGGAATGTGATTCTAAGAGATGTATAACCCTCCATCGGAACAACAGAAATAAAGGGATTGTGACTCGTATTTGAGAACAGGGTGTTGAGGAGAATATTTGGACCGAAGAGAGATGAAGTGACAGGAGGTTGGAGAAAACTGCAAAATGAGGAGCTTCATAACTTTTACTCTTCTCCAGGTGTAATTAGAATGAGCAAGCCAAGGAGGATGAGGTAGGAAGGGCATGTAGCACGAATGGGAATAAGAGGAATGCATATAGGATATTGGTGGGAAAGCCAGAAGGAAAGAGATCACTGGGAAGACCAAGGTGTAGGTGGGTCGACTATATTAAAATGAATCTTAGAGAGATAGGATGGGATGGTAAGGATTGGATTGATATGGCTCAGAATAGGGACCAGTGGAGGGCTCTTGTGAACACGGTAATGAACCTCCGGGTTCCATAAAATGCTAGGAAATTCTTGATTAGCTGCAGAGTTGGCTTCTCCTCAAGAAGGACTCAGCTCCATAAGTGACTAAGTAAGCGAGTAAGTAAGTAAGTGACTCACCTGTAACTTCAATACTCGCCCCATGGGATCACGGGTCCACCTTCAGTGACACCGGATGTGACTGTCCAGGTTTCAGTGTTCTCTCCGTAACATCTCTGGAGCCATATGGTACATTTCGTGCCAGAGCCAAGGGATCTTCCAGAAGAAGACCAGGCGATCCTAAATGTGTCGTGTCCTGAACTGTGAAGGACACTGAAGGGACGATGGATACTTGCAGAAGCGAGGAACTTGTCGAATCTTCAAGACTGGTGTCTCGAAATGAACTCGTGGCTCTGTCACGCAGTGGCGAAAACTGACGTGTTGCCGTGTAGGATTCAAAATCTTTTGAAAGTGGAGATGAAGGATCGTAAGATTGTCCGTGACGCTTTTTGCTGCTAACAGGAGGTACGAACTGACGACCGTCAAGTCGTCTTTCGTACGGCAATAGAGACGCAATTTCGGTGCCAAAAACCCCTTCAATAATCGGTTCTACAGGACTATTATGGCCTTCATTTGTAGGGATACAAGATGGACCTCTAATGTCGTGATATCCTTCGTTACGTGGTGTTGACGAATGTGACTGAAGACCATAATATCCTGTGTTATCTGATGAGGATGATGGAAAAGGGTCATAATGTTCTCCTACATTTGGTGGTGGAGATGGAGGCTGAGGGCCATAATTTTCTCTTATATTTGTTGGTGGAGATGGAGGCTGAGGGCCATAATTTTCTCTTATATTTGGTGGTGGAGATGGAGGCTGAGGGCCACAATTTTCTCTTACATTTGTTGGTGGAGATGGAGGCTGAGAGCCATAATTTTCTCTTATATTTGGTGATGGAGATGGAGGCTGAGGGCCAAAATTTTCTCTTATATTTGTTGGTGGAGATGGAGGCGGAGGACTATAATTTTGTCTTACATTTGTTGGTGGAGATGGAGGCTGAGGGCCATAATTTTCTCTTATATTTGGTGGTGGAGATGGAGGCTGAGGGCCAAAATTTCCTATGATATTTGTTGGTGGAGATGGAGGCGGAGGACCATAATTTTCTCTTATATTTGTTGGTGGAGATGGAGGCTGAGGGCCATAATTTTCTCTTATATTTGGTGGTGGAGATGGAGGCTGAGGGCCATACTTTCCTCTGATATTTGTTGGTGGAGATGGAGGCTGTGGGCCATAATTTTCTCTTACATTTGTTGGTGGAGATTGAGGCTGTGGGCCAAAATTTTCTTTAATATTTTGTGGAGGGGGTGGAGGCTGAAGATCAAAATATTCTTTGATTTTCAATGTTGGAGAAGGTGATTGTGAGCCGTAGTATTCTCTGGTGTTTTGAAAATTAGAATATAGCTGAATATTATAACGTTCTTTAAGAATTGGGGGTGGAGGTGGAGGTTGAAGGCCATAATATTCTTGGACACATGAAGGTGGAGGACTATAATACTCTTTGATATTTTGCAGTTGAGATGGAGGTTGAGGGCCAAAGTATGATCTCATGTTCGGTGTTGGTGATGGGGCCTGAGGGCTGTAATATCCTTTGTTATTTGTTTGTGGAGGAGGAAGTTGATTCCCATAATATTCTTTTATGTTTGGTGGAGAGTGTGGGGTTTGAAGGCCTTGATATCCTTTGTTACTGAATGGCTGAGATGGGCAAGGAGAACATTTAAATCCTGTATTAATTCTTTGTTTACGTGGAGGGTTTTGAAATCCTTTGTTCGCTGATGACTCAGATGGAAGTTGAGGACGATAAAATGCTTTGTTTCGCGGTGCCGAAAATGGAGGTTGAGGGCCTTGATATTCTTTCTTTTTTGATGATGCTGATAACGGTTGACGATGATAGTATCCTTTCATATTTTGTGACAGATTTGGAGATTGAAGACCAAAGAACATATCATTATGTGGAGTTTGATAGTTATAATATCCATTGTGGTCTGCTGGAGTGTCTGAGTGCTGGGAGCTCATGTGAAAACGCGAAAAGTAGCCAGGAGTATTACAAGTATTAACTTTGTTTTCTGCATTGGAGAGAAGATTGTTAAACTTTGATGATGACGTACTTTCCGGTTGAAATTGATAATATTGTATGTTATAAAGATGTGGTGGTGGAGGCAGAAGACCATAAGAAAGTAGTATTCTGTTTTCAGTTGGTAATGGAAATTGAGGGTTAAAATAGTGGTACTCTTCGAGGGATGTGAATGCAGAAGGTATGTTATACAGAGGTACAATAGCGGTGTTCCTCTTACCACGCCATGGAGTTGGATCAACATCCGTCATGGACCAACTGCCCCATGTCTGTCCCGTCACACTCGCTCTCAGAGCAGAAGGTTGGATGTCCTGACCACGACGAGGAAGCAATGAAGTGTGCTGTGGGAAGAAGGACGAGTTCGGAAGCCAAGCGTGTCCTGATCTGTTGTTCCGGTTCCTCCCTTCAACCGAATCCTGTTCTGAAGAATGGCTGTTAAAATTCTTGAACAATAACGAACTATTGTCAGCTGTTCGTACAACAATTGCTGATTCGTTCTTGTTTCTTGTCGAGTCAATTTTTGTAGACTCTTGGCTTAGTATATAATGACACAGAACTGATAAAACAACAACAAAATTTGAAAACTTTACTAATATCGCCATTGTTTAAAAATTTATATATATATATATATATATATATACGCAAGAAAATATGAAATTTTCAGTGTTGCAGCTGTAATATGCAGTCTTTTTTTAGTTTTACCAATATGGAGCCGATAGACTGCTTAGACGCAGTTCTCTTCAAAGTCAGCAAAAGACTGAACACAATTTCACACACTCACATGAACGGTAAAATGTGAGGGCACTGGAACATTAATAATTTCTCTTCATATGTCCCGCCCATTTTCGCCATAGTGGGAGGTGTTGTTAAAAGGTCCCACCAACACCCATTAAATAAATAATCAACGATATGGGGCAACAAACTCTTACCCAATCTATGTTTCTGCTTTCATCTTTGCTACTTTCTTTACTTATCTTCTTTTAATATTATTTCTTTTTCATCTTGTTGTGTAAGAGATACAATGAGCAATATGAAACCCCTCCTACGTTGTTTATGTGTATAGCAGACTTTACATGATTACTGTAATTTTCGCCCCCCCCCCCTTATTTAATATTAAGATAAAATCAAAATTTATGGATATTTCATAAACGGTTTAACTTACAAAGTACTGGCACATATCATAAAGACCTAAATCACTTGTTTTAGAATATTTTTCATATGAACAATATACAATGGAATTGACGAGAAAATAATTTTCATCTATATGCAATGTGATTCTTTTGGTAAACGAAAAAAAAAGAGTAAAAGTAAAGGTATCCTTGTAACAGGCCATGGAGGCCCATAGGATTGTGACATGTTGAGGTTCCCACATTTTCTAGACAATCGGCTCATAGATGGCGGCAAGGGTGTCAGCCCTACGCGCCGGCCGCCCTTTACCCCCAAGAATTAATTCTTCCAGGCGCACTATGGCCCTGGGGTCGACTCAGACTCTAAGAGAATTGAGTACCAGGAATCTTCCTGAGAGTAAAGGACGGCCGGCGGGTAAGGCTGACAACTTCACCGCCATCTGTGAGACGATTATCTAGAGAATTGGTAGCCTCGACGTCTCAGAACCCTATGGGCCTCCACGGCCTGTTACAGGGATACCTTTACCTTATATTTTTATATACATAAATAAGACAAATTTTATGATCAGAAAATAATGATACTCATCATAGGAGTGAGAAGTTCCTGACGTCTTGACAGACGAATTAAAATAATTGTAGACACAATTCTATACTTACCCTTTGCGAAGATATATTTTGCCAGTGGAGCTTCAAGACATGTTTAATACGGAGATGCGTATTCCCTAGTAGGCTCTATTGTAAAGAGAAATATTTCCACCAGGCTTACATATGCACCACAAATGATCAAATTATCTAGCTGATGAGTGTGATTGAAATTATCAGGACGCATATGCGGATAGGTTTTCTCAAACATACGTGATCTTGCGTTATTCACAGAGATACGATACACAGAGATACTCGTATGAGTCTAAGCAGATGTGTAGGCATATCGCCGTCAAATTACGTAGACTTATCAAGTGTTCACTTAGATTATCCCGTTTCTTTCATATTAGAGCTACTTACAAGGGCCCTACTGAGCTTGTCTATGTGGGCGTATGTTTTGAAAAGGAAAGATAGATTCAAAATCTTCATGAACAAAGTCATATCACTTGATAAATAATAACGACACACCGCATATTCACATCGTAACATTATCAGTACTACAAAAGTAGACACGATACACTGAAACAGAAGACTGCTCTCTCGTTCGTGACTTACTACATAATTTATGTTGAAAAGGAAGGTAAAGCTATTCCTGCAGCAGGCGGTGGAGGCCCATAGGTTTCTGAGACGTCGAGGCTCCCACATTTTCTAGACAATCGGTTCATAAACGGCGGTGAGATTTTTCAGCCTTGCGCGCCGGTCGCCCTTTACCCTCAGGAAGATTTGTGGTACTCATTTCTGTTAGAGGCTGAGCTCAGTAAAAGTATGAAATTAACTGTATGACTAAGCGCCACAACATGAAACTACTCGTACATGGGGAGAGGAATTGAGGTACAGCTCCATATATTTTTAGAGTGGCGACTTATGGGGCCCAATATTCATATTAACGCTTCGGTACCAAGCAGCCTGTTTCAGGTCATAAGGGTTCGAATCTCAACCAGGACACAAGCTATCCTGACTGAAGTCTTTCATTGGTTTCTTCAGTCCCTCCAGGAAAATGCTGGGATATTACCTCAAATCAGTGCTCAGAAGTTTCAGCCCACAGTCTTTCTAAATCAGTATTCACTAGCTCAGTCGGTTTAACGTCGAGTTCCGGACGGCATGGGATCGATTTTCAACAGGGCTAAGAGATTTTCTCTTCTCCACAGCTTCTAGACCAGCTCTGGGGCCCACCCAGACTCGTATTGCGTGGATATCGGAGGCTATTTTCCAGGAGATAAAGCTTCTACTTCCCCATAAGTATTTATGATTTGATGCTTAATAAATTACGCACAGGACACCTTCGCTTTTACTTCACTTACTAATCCCCTTAGCATTCGGCGTCGTGAACTCTGAGCTAGAGGCAGAGTCGTTAAATAAACAAAATAATCAAAGCTCCTCCGGTCTAGGAAACCGAGATTAAGGGCCGTGGGGATTCGTTGCACTGACCACGTGACACCTTCTACCGGCTAAAGTTGACACTAATTGCGCCGACAAGCGGCGGTCACTCGGTCGGCATAGTTCGCTTGCGGACTAAAGACACGGAGTTTTTAAAACAAATCTTCTGCTTAGACACTCCCTGAAGAAAGATCCTCCTGTAAAGGATAAAGTCTTTCATGTGCTTAACTAATTAAGCACCACGCTACGAAGGCGTATGTAAGAGTGGATGTATTATTGACCTCAGCACTAATTGTAGGTGAGTGGTCAGCTTCACACTCCTGGCAAATTTACCCCCTGATAATAGCCCCCGGTACCCATTGTACAGGAGGTTGAGTGGACCCCACAGCCGGTCTGGACGACGCGGAGAAAAGAAAATTTTTGACTCAACCGGGACTTGAACTTCGAACTTTCCGTCGTCCAGCCCGTAGCCAGTCGCTACACCGACTGCGCTATCCCGATACTAACTGCATACAAACCTAGATGCAGACATATTTTGATTGGGATTGGGGAAAAACGAAACAGAATTATCCGTACTCACGCCAGAAAACTGAGAAAAAGTTGTCACTGTGCCTAGTTGAGCACCAGGCAATGAAGAATTATGGGGAGTGGTGGTACAGCTCCACACATTCTTAACCACTGTCCTAGATCGAGTCGAGTGATCAGGTTCACACTCCGGCCGCTTTAGTCAGGAAAGTGTCATCTGCACCGCGTGGGCTCCAGAAGACAGCTAACACTCAGTAGTTAAAGTAAATCAAAGCGTCAGTATATTAAAGTGGGGTTGGTGCAATTTACGTTTGCTACTCCATTGTTTGTTTTCCGTCACGATATTTTTTAAGTCGATGTAAGAGAGGCTTTTTATTGGAACGCGATTTTCACTTTAGCAAACAAACCACGAGTGTCTTTATACAGAAACAATATTAACACATTAAGTGGCTGATGTCACCTGTGTCCAGTTCAACAGGGCGTAACAAAAATCGGTTCTCACGCCAAAGAGAGTGGCACAGTGCCAGTTTGCCGGGGCTCTCCATAAGCGGGATGGGAATGACTTTCCGTCTGTCCGTCCGTTCCATTAATATTTGGAATTTATACCAAAAATTCGTCTGGTGAATTTGACTCATATTGAAGAAAGCAGTCTTCTGGGATTTGGCACCGTGTATATGTGGTGTTAACCGACGTTTCGGAGGAACGTATCGCCTCCATCTTCAGGGTAGAAGAAAAATATAAGAAATCCGCAAGCGAAGAGACCGTGAGAACCGGTAAAAGCAGTCTGCGATAGATGGAGGCGATACGTTCCTCCGAAACGTCGGTTAACACCACATATACACGGTGCCAAATCCCAGAATACTGCTTTCTTCATAATCACCGCCGTGAAAGCCTCAAATCTTACATTGATTCATATTCTTGGAATAAGAGAAATGTTTTAAAAAAACACAGTTTCATGACCCGAAACCCATGAGCTAATCATTTCAGACTAAAGTCTGTAGGAATATGAAAATGGAGGAAACATGTTTCTTCAAGATATCGGTAAAAATATACCGAAATAAACGGCGATACAATTACTTCCTCTATGCATAAAGACAGTGCATTTTTCCATAACGTCAGCGTATTGCTACCTGGCTGTAAGGTGTCACATCTCAGAATATAATTCTTTTCCTAGTCACAGGTGTGAGAACAACAGCTCCTTTATATTTGTTCTTTGTCTCGTCTTTGTTCCATTCTCTGGCACTTCAGCACATTATCAAGTCCCTACCTTTAATATTAGCAAGACATTCTCGTTTCATTCTCTTCAAATGTTAATTTACTTGCCCGAATAAAATGCAACGTCACGTATGTTGATATGACATTTCTTTTTCTTCATGTCTCTACATTAGCAGATACAATTTACCAGAGGCGCACCTATGATAAATAACAGAAGATAAGCCACTTGATGGTATATTCATCTTTTAAGTGTTTGGAGAAAGCGAGTAAGTGACTAAATACAGTGCTTCGTAACACAAGATATTTACGATGTAATGACTCCAGCAAAACAGGAATTTCGGCAGGTTGCACCCCTTTACCAGAGGCAAAAGCTATTCCCATAGGCTATAAACTGGTTCTCTCCACAGTTGATTGCAAAATTAATGATTCCCTGCGCCATGCATTAACTTTTCAACACGTCCAGATAATGACTTTTTGAATTATGACACTGTGAATTCTGATAGGTGGTTACTAACATTTCGAAGGAACATATTTCATTCATGAGGATTACTGTCGTTTGGGTTGTAACACTGTGTAACCTCGTAGCTACTTACCAACGTGTCTGAGGACCATACGCCTCATAACCTGGTAGACCACAGAACTTCAAATCCTGTCACTTTCCTTTGTCAAAATTATTTAACGTCCGATATTTTTACGACAGTAACTGTGGAGTTTGGTGCTGTTTGGGATGTGACACGGTGCAGTCTGGTAGAATGTTACAAAGATTTCGGAGGATCTGTTGGCTCCAGCTTTTAAGGCAGAACAGTCAAGAAGCAGGCAACGGTTCCTCAGAAACATTATTAAATATCTACATGACTACATGACATCTCATCTCAAAAGATAACAGATTTCAGAATTAATATTTTCACAAAACGCAATCACTGTACGCATGTAGGACTACAGAAGTTTTTCTCCGTCTGTCCGTAAGCATTTTATCTCCATTATCTCCGGGAACATTGGAGGAATTGTGACAAACTTTGATCGTGATATCTACAATAACATGATTTGTCCTCTCCTCTTGCTCCCGCTTTGGAGCACGGGGCTGATTTCTCAGTTTCTTGACCATTTTACAGGCGGTAGGTCTCCTTGGACGGGTGATCAGCTCGTCGCAAGGCCTCTACCTAAACGCAGGAAAACATAATAAACTCATACGCACACCAAACATCCATGCCTTGTGTGGGATTCGAACACACGATCCCGGTTTCCGAGCGAGGGAAGACAGTACATGCTTTAGACGGCTCGGCTGTAGTGACTGGCAGTAACATACGTTAGAAGAGTGTAATTCTGATTCGTGTAGCTCAGAATCTACATAACTCCTACTTCACAATAAACTAAATTGACGTTTTATCTGTTTTCTTATAAAGCGGCCATAGTACGGAAAATTGAGCACTGCCTAATATATGGATCTTGTTGAGATGTGCGATGTTCCTCTGACAGATCATTGGATATAGATGAAACTAAACAGAAGAAACAAGAATAGCCATTATCCTGCATTTTACAATATGATGCTAGTAGTATGATCAGCTTATCAACGAAGACTTTCATCTTTAGTTAATAAATACATGATTTCCTTTCAAATGCATTTCTCGAACCTTGTTTCTGGGAAACTAAATTTCAACTTAGTATCAAAACGTAATTCAATTTACCAGTTAATTGCTTGGTTGGGGGCACGTGTTAGCGTAGTTGGTTGAGGCACTATGCTACAAGCGTGAAGGTCGCGGGTTCAAGTCCCGAAGAGGTTATTGGATTTTTCCAGTTGACCTAATGCTTCCAGCCGCACTAGGCCCTGGGGTCGACTCAGCCTCTAACAGAAATGAGTATCAGGAATTAATTAAATAATTTTCCTTGGGAGTAAAGCGCGGCCGGTGCGTAAGGCTGATAACCTTACCGCCATCTGTGAGGCAATTGTCTAGATAATGTGGGACCCTCGACGGCTCACAACCCTATGGGCCTCCACTGCCTGTTACAGGGAGAGTTTTAGGTTTTACTTAGTCAATTTGGTTAGTAAGTCACTCAGTTCACCTTCAAATTGATCAGTAAGGCAGTCCACCTCTTAGTTAGTTACTCAGATAATACATTAAATGAATTCGTCTGTTTGTCAACCAGTCAATCAGCATCAAAGCTCAGGCAGTCAGACTTTAAGTTCCCATCTCAGAGGCCTCCCCCAGTTTCCTGTAGATGCAGTGGTACTGGGGCAAGTTTCTATCCGAGTTTCTTCTGGTTTCCCCTACCACTCCGTCGCTGCTCCACACCCATCCATCACTGTCCCCTGAGGTGTGGGCTGGCCCTAAGCAGGCAGCACATTATCACATGCTCGGTCTTTAATTTTGGGTCTTCACATCTAAACCGCCACTTACAGAGAAAGAAAGTTTGTTTTAGACGATCAGTCAAATCACTTAGCCTGACAAGTGAGACCTATGAATAGCTTTACAAATCACGAGAAACAAACTGCTGTGAGGTTAATAACTAGGATTAGTAGATGAAGTGAAGCTCGCCTTGTGTTCCCTTTACGGTACGCGTCGCCTTGTGATAAGTTACGGGTCAGCGCAAAGGCACACTAACCTTGAAGCTACTCCAATTGATACTGTAACGAGGCATCTATCACAATTACTGTTATGCTGCAAGGCTTATAGAGCAGGGATGACCAAACTTTCATTTCATGTTATGATGTTGAAGCTAAGAAACACATCTGGACACAATCAGTGACCCCCTACAACAAGCCGTAATTGTACTTACTTTAGTTCACTGAATTCCTTCAGAATGTTAGGTTATGTTTCCCATATTTGTATAAGCCCATAATTCTATCGATTCTGCTGTGTACACATCATAAGAATTTTCGTCTCTTTCTATGTCGTCATTAAGGACAGATGACGGAAATATATTTTCACTATCATCTTTATTTCACAGAAAATTTTGCATTTGTTGATAGCGCCTCATTATGCATCCAAGATTTGCGTTCAGACACTTCAATAGGGAAGGCTCAAGCCTAAAAGCCACACTAGATATTACTCCGCCCCCTCCTCACGTAAAAACAGATAAACTTTTACAAAATTGCTTCATAATTAGCAACACGAATATTCTGAGATACTGTGAACAAGACCTCTGTAAATATTAACGCGTATTTCTAAAAACATTTACATTGCCACGAGACGTGTTTCAGAAGACTGGCAGCTAGTGGTCATGACATGCACAGACAAATAACGGAAATTAATTTTCAATTTAACAAAACTGAAAAAAAAATTGAAACTGTGCTGCCCAAGGCAGGTGTTGCGCTGTTGCTCCCGACATGGCTTTCGAAGAGATGTAAGATTATTGAAGATATTTATTTTTCCTTTAACAGGAAACACCTGATCCGCGATGTCTGTACGTCTACTTTAACCCTTTAACCTACTCTGTTTAATTGACAATAAAGGTCATGCTTATGGTACCATATCCTCATGTCTGCTTGTTCCACAGCACTTCAAGGGGCCTAAACAAAATGACGGATTTGTGTGGAATTATTAAGTTTCACTTTTGTTTTGTAATACATTAATTACAACAATATAAATATGGCTGTCGTGTCAACGTTTAAGGTGAAGACGGCAACAGCGCCATACAACTAAGTTAAAAAGAACGAGAAGTTGTAAACTTGATTTATCTTAGGACAGTGCTCAGTGGCAGTCTGCTATGCACAAAGTGGAAAAGTAAGATGGCGAAGAAGAAGAAGGCGGGCAAAAGATGAGAGGAAATGAAGAATACTGAGAATGAAAAGAGACAAGAATATTTATGGCGTTATCCAAACAACATTCACTCAACAGAAACTAAGTTCCTTTTGTTAACTTCGCTAAAATACTCAGTGCATTCAAATACATATTCATTAGACAGGCATCTGCATTGCACAAGAAGACAGGGAGATTTACGCTGTTTGACAGTTCTCTTTGGTCTGAATCGGTTATTCACCTCCATGTATTGCCGATGTAAAAATGGTGGAGCTATATCTCCACGCCTGCCATGTGTGTTAATGGCAAATGTTTGATTAATCAAGCACAGGGACAACTTCACTTGTTACCTTTACCTGAATCCGTGCCTTAAATGAGAGACATCCGGAAAGTAAAGATACAAGTCCAGTAAAAATGCAAAGGTATCCTTTTTTTTTTTTCAGAAATGGCAGTGCTGCCGTGTGAGACAGGAACCGCATGACAAGGCAGAGTTCACTGGTCACAGTCACGGCAACGGTGTGCTCGCAGTGTGTGTTTAAAATGGCCGTGTCGATTCAAAATCCCGCCAAAAGTGAGGTTCTTGCAGTAATTCGATTTCTTCACCCGAAAGGAGAACCTGCTGCTGAAATTCATCGCCAACTTGTTTCTGTATACAGCAAAGACGTTATGAACAGGCAGAACGTGGCAAAATGGTGTCGTGAATTTGAAGCGTGAAGAGGCGATGCTCATGAGTCATGATGAAATAAGGAGTGGAAGGCCGTCATTGTCAGTGATAAAATCATTCAAAAACTTGATTAAATCATTCCTGCTGACAGACGTTTAACCATCGATGAGCTTCATCAACAATGTCAAGAAGTGTCAAGAACTCTTCTCCATTAATAATAGAGAAGGCGGGACATTTATACGACGCTGGAATAAAAAACTACTTCCCAGGCTCACTAGGTGCATTCCGATCCGCTGTGACTATGTTGGAAAGTAAATAAAGGCGTGCTGCAAAAGTGCTAAAAGTGAAATCCCCCCCCCCAACCAAATAAAGTGCTTTACAAATATTTTCTGAACTTTGTATCTTTACTTTCCGGATATCTTTCTTACATCGTCTTGTTTCAAGCCGTCCGGTCATAAACACAGCATGTGTTTCTTAGAGACATTCGCTCTATTATTATTATTATCATTATCATCATCATTATTATTATATTGCAACTTCTGCGCCATTAACATTTCTTTAATTACAAAATTACTGATAATCTTCTACACTTGGAACTGTCAGTAAAACTGTGAAACTTAAAACACTACATTCTGACCAAAATTCTGCAAGCATTTGTTGTTTTCTCATCCAAACTACACGTCCAGTTCAGTTTATATCATTATGTTAACAATACATAGTGAACTGTATAGATCACAAACTTCCTCGTTATGCAATATTTTCTATTCCCTAACGAAATTTTAAAACGTTCCTGTACAGTTACGAAAAAAAAATGACGAAATGTTCTGCTAGCTGCAGATACTTTTTACGAAGGTGCCTGTGTTAAATCTCACTGACTTCCCAAAGCTGTCCGTGATACAGCTGCATGATTTAAATAATATCTGAGAACTCGACGATTCCCTTTGAAATCAGACCGCGACACACACATTGATAAACCACGTTGTAGCTGTCCCTGTCTTCGTCATCAGAAGAAAGAAAAGGGGTTCTCTGGTGCTCAGACTGCGCATGCGTGGAACTACAGCCCTACTTCAACTGTCCAACATGTCTCCATTGTTCAAGCAACTATCTTAAAACTAGAAACGTTTGACTGGCCCCTGATTATCGCCGCAGTATACAGCCCACCGCGCCACGCCATATCATCGGATGAATACAAAGATCTCCTCCTACCGCTTGGCTCGCGATTTCTAGCGGCAGGTGACTGGAATGCTAAACATACAGCATGGGGATCGAGAATAACCACACCTAAAGGCCGAGCTCTACACAAAGTCATTCAAGAAAATAATCTGAATACCATATCAACCGGAGAGCCGACTTACTGGCCGACGGACCTAAACAAAATCCCGGATCTGCTGGACTTTGCTGTAACAAAAGGAATAACTGACGTTCATTACACCATTGAATCTAACCTCGACTTATCATCTGACCACAGCTCCATAATCATAACCATTAGCACACATATAATATGGAAAAAGGAAATACCCAAGTTCTGCACTAGAGATACTAAATGGGAGTTATTCCGAGATATACTAAATAAAAACATCAGGCTGGATCACCGGATGAAAGAGAACGGCGAAATTGAAGAAGCTATACAATACCTAACGCGGAATATCCAAGATGCCTCGTGGAAAGCTACTCCCCCAGTACACAGAATGAACCACAGAAGACAAAACAAACCACTCCACATCAGACAACTGATTTCAGAGAAAAGAAGAGCTAGACGTATCTGGCAAAGAACCAGAAATCCGTTAGACAAGACAAACTTAAATAGAGTAACCCATAACCTAACGAAAGCTCTACAAGAGGCAAAAAACGAGAACTTTTACACGTATATTACGCAACTTTCCTCCGATGATTACTCTTTATGGAAAGCAACAAAGAAATTTCATCGACCAGTCGTAAGCATTCCACCTATAAGAAACACTGATAGGACATGGGCACGTTCTAACACTGAAAAATTAGCAGCCTTCGCAGAACACCTAGTAAATGTTTTCAGTTCCCCTCAAGAGCAAAGCAATAACGACTCTGGCATTGAAGACTTCCTAAATGCTCCCCATCAGTTGTCACTTCCAATAAAAGCCATCTCACCGACAGAAGTATTTCAAGAAATAAAACTCTTAAATCCCCGCAAAGCTCCTGGACATGATTTGATAGTCGGAGACATGCTCAAGAATCTACCACGAAAAGCAGTAGTCCTATTGACCACTATATACAATAGTATACTGAGACTTGGACATTATCCCATTCAGTGGAAACTAGCACAAGTCATAATGGTAGCCAAACCTGGAAAGCCTCCAACTGAAACGAACTCTTATAGACCGATAAGTTTACTACCAATAATGTCCAAACTCTTCGAAAGGCTCCTTCTTAAGAGAATTGAAGAAGCAGCGCCACTAAATGAACTAATACCTGACCATCAATTTGGGTTCCGAAGAAAACACTCAACAATCCAGCAATGCCATCGAATTATCAATAAAATTAAAACCAGTCTTGAAGGAAGAGAGTACTGTACTTCAGTATTTCTAGACGTACAGCAAGCCTTTGATAAGGTCTGGCATGCGGGACTCCTATATAAATTAAAAACATACTTACCTGAACGATTCTATATTATTTTGAAGTCGTATTTACATGATCGATACTTTCAAATAAAACTAGACGATGACCTTTCCGATTATAAACCCATAAAAACAGGAGTTCCCCAAGGTAGCGTGCTTGGGCCGTTCCTCTACTTAATATTTACTGCTGATCTCCCGCAAACTAACGACACCTTAATTGCCACATTCGCGGATGATACTGCTATACTAACGTCAGATCTAGATCCAAGAAGAGCATCTGAAAAGTTGCAGTACCATCTCGACACCCTTCACATATGGTTACAACGATGGAAGATCAGCGTCAATACCAACAAATCAGTCCAAGTAACATTCACTACAAAAAAAAGTGGATGCCCTGAGGTTAACATAAACAACAACCCTATACCAGTAAAAACAGAGGTCAAATACCTCGGACTCCACCTAGATGAGAAGCTGACCTGGAAAACGCACATAAAAGCGAAGAGACGCCAACTTGATCTAAAGATGAAAAATATGTACTGGCTACTCAACCGTAAGTCCAAACTATCTCTGGAAAATAAACTGATCATTTACAAATGCATAATCAAACCAATTTGGACATATGGTATAGAACTATGGGGCTGTAGTAAACCATCAAATACCAAAATCCTTCAGTCATTCCAATCCAAAACACTCCGTATGATATCTGGAGCACCATGGTACGTCTCTAATCAAACTCTACAAGAAGACTTCAAAATACCATCAATACAAGATGAAATCAAGTCAAACATAAACAGATACAAAGACCGAACAACAGAGCATGTAAACCAGCTCATAAGTGACCTATTCACTCATCCCTTAGAAAACAGAAGACTGAAAAAAATCTGGCCAGAAGACCTTCTCGATGAAGTGTGACCATACGGAGAACCATTACTGAATGGTACCCGTCACAAGCCTCTGAATTTTAAACCATTTACTAATTACTCATGCTGCTACTATGGAGTAGATTGTAAATTTGCAATAAATAAATAAATAAATAAATAAATAAAAATGTCTCCATTGCGCGCAGCGTAACTGAGCGCGAGAACGCTTCGCTTTGTGTTGCCGAGGAATAATGTACTAAACTAGTGTTCGGGATGTTTTCCGTTCGAATCTCGGCAGGGACTCCGGCTATTATGAATGAGATTTTTCTTGATCTTATTCTTAGTCCCAGGAGACAAACGTTGCAACATTACCTCAAACAGAAGAAAACCGCTTCCTTCCAAAATCCTTTCCAATTCAACATTCATCAACATCCTGCCACTATGTGCCATATTGGAATAGTGTAGGTAATATCAACGTCGTAAGACAAACTTACAGGGTCAGATTTAAGGGGTGGGGGGCCGGGGCGGTGGCCCCAGAACCTACGCAAAACAGAAATAAAATCCACAAATTTTATTTAGACGTTTACTTCTCTGAAATCACTAAGAGTTAGTCTGTACTTAGAGTTAAAATATGGAATAAGAGAAAAAGGGAATTGCCATAACCTCAATTTGCTGTTAACTGACAGGGGCCTCAACGTTTTGATTGCCCCTGGGGCCCCTATAACTGTAAATCTGACGGTGTCCAGAAGGAAATAAGAAAGAAGAAAGACTGAGACAGCCCAAGAGATAGTCACTAAGCCAATATGAGCCCTGTAGGTTTACTTAATTAGAGAACGTAATTTTTGCTCGGTTGTCTTATCTGGCCGTTGTGGATTTAACAGTAAAAGCCCTGGCATTCGCGCGTGGTGGCTGTCACTTGTTTTCCTGAAGCGTGACGTAATAACGGTGTCACTTGCGTGAACATGATCACGGCACGAGCGCAGGAAAAGTTTGGCTTCTGCAGCCAAAAGTTGTTCCGGGAGACATGAAGCAAACACACGCGGACAACAGATGTAGTTCGTAATTCGTGCATTGTCATATAGTCAGAATGAGAATAATAAGAACAAGGCATTTGTAAATATACTTTGCAGCAGAAATAATTTGAATTTTGCTTGATTAGGGCTATTGAAGTATAAAATATAACGCGAAAAGAAAAAGATAATCGTGGTAGATATAAAATTCAATTCAGTTCTTTATTGTTTAAGTGCTTAGCTAACAGCCACAAGGCTAATTACAGACACAGCACAGTGTAGGTAAAAGTATGTAGTTACATACTGGAAAACACAACAAACAGAAGGTGCAATCTTTGGAGACTTCAAGTCCAATATTTTGTGCTGAATACTTTGAATATTTAGACAGAAACATGATCAAGAAATTTGAACTGTAAAAGTAAAGTAAAGCTATCCCCGTACCAGGCCGTGAAGGCCCATAGAGTTGTGAGACGTTGAGGGTCCCACATTTTCTAGACAATCGGCTCAAAGATGGCGGTAAGGTTGTCAGCCTTACGCGCCGGCCGCGCTTTACTCCCCAGGAAAATTATTTAATTAATTCCTGGTACTCACTTCTGTTAGAAGCGGAGTAAACCCCAGGGCCTAGTGCGGCTGGAAGGATTAAGTCAACTGAAAAAATCCAATGACCTCATCGGAATTTGAACGCGCGACCTTCCAGCTTGTAGCATAGCTCCTCGACCACTACGCTACCGCGTGCCCCTTGAAAAACAAAACAATTCCAAGGTGTGCTGGCTGGATACCTCTGATGCACACACCGTGAATTGTCTATGAACCAATCAGAATATTCAGAATATTTTTGTGACATTTCAGAAGTTTGCCATTAACGCTCCAAACATGCAGGAAGCTTCGTTTTGTTGATTCAGCCTCTGTTAAGTAACTCTCGTTGTGACTGATATTTCAATTTACAGCAAGCTACAGGTTGCCATTGCCTTTGGTCATTCGGTGTGCTTAATGACCTGTGTCGAGAGTTTCGGAAGGACCGTTAGACCATCGAGTGCTTCTGTTCTGCTCTGAAATCGCGGGAACAGAGGGCGCCTTCGCGTGGTTCGCAATGTGGCCCATTTACTTTCATTTATTTTTGAGTTTTGCGCATGTCAATTGTTGAAAGGAGACATTACTCCCGCTTTCCACAGCTCTGCCGAGCTTCGCAGTCAAGAGGTTAGCATTCCAACTTCTTGTTCGAGAGGAACCGGGTTAACATCTCGGCCCAGTAACTGGATAATCTGATAGATTTATCATGACACTCTTCATTCTCTTCAGACACATGCTGGGATTATACCTCAAACTACACAACGACAGATTCCTTCCAAATTCGTCAAATTCATTATTCACTAATCATGTTATCATTTCGAGCTGTATCGACTGGATAAAGATAAAAAAAAATAAAGTTGCTCTTGTGCTTAACTACTAGTAATTAAGCACGACGCCATGAAGGTATATGGAGGAGTGGCTCTATAGATCCATGTATTCTTATCTCGTCACTAGTTGGAGGTGAGAGGTCAGCTGCAAGCCCCGATCGCTTTACCCCCGGTACCCACTGGATAAGATGTTGGGTGGACCTCAGAACCGGTCTGGGCAACATGGAGGAGAGAAAAATCTTGCTCCTATCGGGAATTGAACTCCGACCCCACAGCAGTCCAGTCTGTAGCCAGTTGCTATATATATATATATATATGTACATGTGCCCTGTTCCGAACGGTTTCCGATATAGAGCTATTTCACTGTACAGTTACAAAATTGTTGATAAGAGAGAGATATTACGTACTGTTTCTAATTCCGGTATTTATTGTTCAAGTGACAAAGTCGGCACAGTGTACCTAGTATAATACATTTTCGAAAATTCCACCGTCAACATCAATGAACTTTGCAACTCGTGTGAGGACATGGCGTGTTGTTCGGCCGTACAGTGAAATACACGTAGCTCTATCTCGGAAACCGTTCGGAATAGGACACATGTACATATAAACTGTTTCGCTTAGAATGACCGATACTATGACCTCCTAGAATATTGACATTTCCTCCTCGGACAACTGTAAAGACTAGAACATTATGAAAAGCGTCGTTAAAAAAACTACTAACTTCCTTACTTCATAAACAGCCAAGTATCGGATCACAAATGAAGCTCCGAATTTATAACCCGAGGATGTGATACTGTGCTGCCTGAACAGCATAACGCACAACTCATGGGGCAGCGACAGATAAATATTAGACAATGCTGGAATGGTGACTAATGAAAAAAAAAACCGAATAACTCGGATATAATCTTGTTCCAGTGCCAAGTTGAGCACCGCGAAATTGAACCCGGGGGTCTGCCGTGAGTATTCAGCATCTAACCGACTGAACAATGACACTGCCAGCCGTTAAAAACATTAATAAACAAAAAACAGTCCAGATATGGATATCTCAGGACTGAGCTTAAACTTCCCCAGCAGCACTTCATAGTGCTCACAGCGTATCTTTCATTTTCTACATCGTACATCCATACAAAACTACAGGCAAAATTCTAGCTATGTATAGTATAGTCTTGATGTTTTTAGACACAAGATAGAAATACAAAAGCTTCTGGCATGAATAGTAAGAAGTATTATCTACTCCTAATCTCCTCAAAAATCAAATTTTGATTTGTCTTTCCAAAATATTCTAAATTTATAACATTTTTCAAATAAACTTGTGAGGCCTTAACTCTAATTTAATTAGTTTGTACTTACACCCGGCACTGATGATTAATTTGAAATATAATTCTTGTTTCCTTTAAATGAGGGGCACGCGGTAGCGTAGTTGGTTGAGGCACTATGCTACAAGCCGGAAGGTCGCAGGTTCAAGTCCCCATGTGGTGATTCGATTTTTTTCAATTGACGTAATCCTTCCAGCCGCACTGTGGCCCTGGGATCGACTCAGCCTCTAACAGAAATGAGAACCAAGAATTATTTAAATAATTTTCCTGGGGAGTAAATCGCGGCCGGCGAGTAAGGCTGATAACCTTACCGCCATCTTTGAGCCGATTGTCTAGAAAACGTGGGAACCTCAACGTCTCACAACCATATAGGCCATCACGGTCTGTTACAGGGATAGCTTTACTTTTAATTTACTTTAAATGAGTACAACCTCCACGGACATAAACTTGTTTCATTTTTACACGTCGAATATAATGGCGCTAATTGTGCTCAAAAGTGGAGGAAGTACAAGACACTGACCGCTCGGTTTCACTCCAGTTGCGTTGAAGTAGGAAACTGTGGGGCAAAGGAAGGTCAACGTTGAAGTAGAAGGCAGGAATTAATTACTGATAGACAGACCTCCTGAGTAGCATGCCTACTAAATATAGAGATAACCGGCTAAGAAAAGTATGACCTAACTCATGAATTGACTGACTGACGTAACTATATACCATCTAACTAAATGACTGAATAGTATGATTGAGGAAAAACTGAAGTAGCAAGGACATTTTGAAGATTATGCCATGAATACGTATATCTTTTCATATATAAATTCAGCAAGGATTGATTGGACGTAAATTAACAACATTCGAATCAAAATAACGTACTTTTCAAAATCGCACCAAATAAATAACGTTTTTTAATTTGTTTCAAAAATAGAACACCACATATAAGAAATGGTAATAACACATTGAACAGAAATGAGTACCAAGAATCTGTGAGCCGACTCTCTAGAGAAAATGTGGGAGTCTCGACGTCTCACAGCCCTATGGACCATCACGGCATGTTACAGGAATAGCTTTAACTTTTTATCTTTTAATAATATACATTGTTGATCTCAATAAAATCTGAAACTTCTGTTTGGAATATTTTTGGTAATGGAAGAATTATTTTTATGCGGCTGCGCAGTAATACACGTAATGTGTCGAGTTGTTGACTGCGCAGTGATACAAATAGTAAGTTGAGTTGTGCAGCATTAAGATTTATATTCGTATATGTAAAAGATAATAAATTAACGTCAGACTAATTACAGTCTGTAAAATCAATAGAAAAGCATTTAGAAAACAGAGTACCCAGAGCCGGTGCAAGCCAATATGTCGCCCCAGGCGAAGAGAATTTAGGTCCATCCAATTAAACTTTCTCACAACTTCTTCACAATAAATACAAAAAGACATACCCAGACATTGAGGAAAGCAGCCATTGGTGTCGTCATTATTGAAGCAAACTCAAAGGAACGGCAATAAATATACTATATAATCCAGTCAAGCAGTCGAGGTGTTGCGATGAGTCTGAGATACAGAATCTGACAATATTGCTAGCCCTTGCAGTTCGCAATTATGCTGACATTGTTACGTAACTTGTTTAGATTTTTGTCAATTAATACTAACTATACGAAAAATGAGCAGCAGAAATTACTTTTCAGTTAGAAAAAAAATGGGATTTGAAAGTGTGCAGTCCACAAGATCACTGCGCCTCATGGAGACAGCTTGGGTTGTCTGAGCAATAGCGCCGGCCCTGAGGGCACAACGGGCAGTATATCGAACAGGAGTAAGTCTTTAAATCCGTATGAAGGTTAGGACGGCCGTACACCAACGGCGTCAAGACAAGCATCAAGACATGAGACAGAAGACGCAGTCTTGCTTCATTCGTGCTGACGTCAGCATCATGACTCTGACCGGTGTGCGACGGTTTTCATAATCTCATTCGTTTCAACTGTGCTCCTTTCTTTGCGTCATGTCACAGACATCGTGTCTTGACTGTTACATGTACTCACGCATGCCGGTGTGCGGCCTACCTTACACAGCGCCCTTACCTGAATGTTGTAGGGTATAAATCTTTAAAAAATATGTGCAGATATTGTTAATGTCACTATGGTCACAATGATCCTGACACGATAAAAGAGATACAGAAGTAATCAGACATTTTGTGTCATAGAGAGTAAGGTAACAAAATGGCGACCGCTCTTTCTTTACACATTTAGATTTCCATTTGATAGCAGTTACTAATAACTGAAGCTGCCAGTTTGAACTGTGGTTCAGGTATAGATGATATATTATTCCTATCTATCTACCCACCTACATACCTACCTACCTACCTACATGCAAGAAGGACACACCAGATTGTCCCTGGTGCCCAGGCACAACAGGGACGGCGGATCACATGTTCTTCGACTGCCCCACAGTCACAGCCTTCTGGGGCCGTCTAACCAAGACGCTCCATGACCTGCTGGGCCCCCACCCATTGCAAAAGAAGCAAATATTATATGGATACCCCAAAGTAGATACCACACCCCAACAACTTGCCAATTCCTTAATAGTCCTAGCCAAACCACTATATACAAAACATATATAGCAACGAAGAACACCCACGAAAAACCACCACACTACAAGCGCATGTACCGCATAAGGCTGCAATTCCGACTGAATCTAGAAATGCACTACAGCATATGGCAAGATGACGTCGAGACGTTCGACAGGTACTGGCTGCACAAACACATACTTGGAAAGATTGAAGAGGGACGAATTATACTCAACAAGCAGATCTAATACTACTACATACATCAACGGCACGTAAAATTCAATAAACAATTAAATATATGTAATTTTATGTTAATCACCTCCATTTTCATGTTGTGCTGTAAGAATTATTGTCATTGTTAACTATATACTGTTAAATAAATAAATAAAAAATTTAAAAAATCTATCTACCCACCCACCTACCTACCTACATATCCATCCATCCATCCATCCATCCATCCATCCATCCATCCATCCATCCATCCATCCATCCATCCATCCATCCATCCATCCATCCATCCATCCATCCATCCATCTACCCACCTACATACATACCTACCTACCCACATATCTATCTATCTACCTACTTACCTACCAACATATCTATCTATCTATCTATCTACCCACCTACCTACATACCTACCTACATATCTATCTATCTACCCACCTACATACATACCTACCTACACATCTATCTACCTACCTATCTATCTATCTATCTATATATATACATATATATATATCATTACATATATGAAACCTCTTTCTGTAAAATAAAAATTAGAAATATGAATATCGACTGAAATGTTTGTGCTGCGTCTATTATTTTATACCTGCTGGCAGACAATATGCAAAGGCAAATACTACGGAATTGTTTAATTACCCTTAGTCTCTGTAGCTGAAATAGTAGCGCTCAAAAGAATTAGGCGTAGTTAGTTTATTTCCAGTAAACTAGGTTTAATTACATTTTGTCACGAATGTGGTTGCCAGAAGGTGGAACAGAGTCACTACCCTCCCCACAGCTACAGAAGAAGATGAACAGTTGCTGATCGTTCCCATGTGAAATGATAAACTGCATGCCGGGTCTTTGTTTGTGGTCACTTCCGTTATGCCTCAGCACGGTGGATAGCCGCAACGGTCCACGCTCTTCAGATGTTCCGATTCAATCCGAGTCCATCCATGCAATGATGTATCACGGCCAGAAGATACATAAAGTAAAGTGTTTCAGAAATAAAACTGAGTTGTTCCGTTCAGAAGGTCCATGCAGGATCTGGGGCCCATCCAGACGTTATGTATTACTTGCTTACGTTTATTTAAGAGGGCCACGCGGTAGCGTAGTTCGTTGAGGCACTATGCTACAAGCCGGAAGATCGTGGGATCGAATCCCGATGAGGTGGATTTTTTTCAATTTACCTTATCCTTCCAGCCGCTATACGACTCTGGAGTCGACTCAGCCTCTAACAGAAATGAGTACCAGGAATATTCTTGGGGGTAAAAGGCGCCCGGCACGTAAGGCTAACAACCTCGCCACCATCTATGAGCCGATTGTCTAGAAAATGTGGGAGCTTCGACATCTCACAATCTTATGGTCCTCCAGGGCCTGTTACAGGAATAGCTTTACTTTTTTACGTTCATTTAAGAACTTTGGCCTCCTTTACGAGGCATATTCTTCTTCATCATTTGCCTTTTGCTTCCATCTGCTGATTTCAGCTCTCGTAAATCATTCTATACATCTTCCACTAAACCTGGCACTTCTTACTTTTTTTTAACCTCTGTCTTACTTTCTAATAAATAGCCTCTTAGCCACGCACGTCGGATGCATTCTGATTATTTTCCCCAACCACTTCAGTGTTCTCATCTTGATATCTGATCCCAGAAGAGAGGTAATTTATATTTCCCTCCCTTCTTCGTTAATTTAATTTCTTTATTTGTCACGGACTGGCAGAACATCAGTAAGTTTATCTAGGACTGGTCTCATATGAATCTCACATTGTATATTAAAACAATAATCCATATATTTTATTACAACTTAAAACTAATTTAGTTTCTATATAACCACTCAAGTGCCGGTGTGAGATAAAGACAGAGGCTGTGGTTATGCGCTGCCTGCTCAGGGCTATGGCGCACCTGAGGAGGTTGAGTATGAAGTAATGGTGGATTAGCGAGATAAAACCAAAGGAACCAGAGATAAACCTGCTTTAGAGCCACTTCGTTCACCATTAATCTGACAGGTCGTCACAGGGGATTGAACCCGATCCTGCGCTCTTAGAAACCAACGTCTAACCGCCTGAGTCATGCCTTCAGTTAAATTTAAGCCATATTATTTTCAATTTGCAGGTGAACAGGAGGGAGTTTGAGTTCTTGAAACCGCTAGTAGGGCAGCAAGCGACTGCCTGCAGCCGTGGAAGTGGTGTGCGTTTTTTTATTATATTTTAGCTTCGTGGACGGGGTGGGAGAGTCTACTTGGTACGTCGGCCACTAATTGGTCTATTGTACCAGGCCCGGACGATAGATGAGGAGTGTGGAGCAGTCGGCGGAATGAGAATTGGCAGGGGAAATCGAAGTACACGGAGAAAATCTTCCTCAGTGCCACTTTGTCCACGACAAACCCCATATGATCTCACCTGGGCTCAGACACGGGTCGCCGCGGTGGGATGTGGGCGACTAACTGCCTGAGCTAAGGCACGGCCGTAGTGTGAGCTTTTTTTTTTCCTTGGCACTACAGCCCTAGTGGGTCTAGGCCCACTTCGGTTTTTCTAGATCTTACACATACGGTATGACCCCTCGGCCGAGTGATCAGCTCGTCGCAAGGCCTCTACCCGTAGACAAACACAGAAAAACGCACACAAACATCCATGCCCTGAGTGAGATTCGAACCCACGATCCCGGCTTCCGAGCGTGCGAAGACAGTGCATGCCGTAGTGTGAGCTTACTGCACGAAATATGAACGGTTATTCCATGACAGAATAAATGTAAAGTAAATTATCCCGCATTTCTTGCACATGACACTGCTTGTCCAAGATCAACATCTGCTGCCCGCCTCAGTAACTCCGCCGTACAGGATCTAGCTTACACGCTCAGCTACTCATCTGGTCAAGAAATTCCTGCGTTTACGGGACTCTCAAGTTCCGGATCATGTTAACACAGCCTTACCTTGAGATTATACTGTGGAGTATAGACCCGTTTCTAAGCGGTGGTAAACAGCGGACATTACTAGGCATCGCTCGCAACATACAAGCACGCAACAATTAAACAACGGTGTTATGCAACCCGTTTCTAGGCAACGGATCAGTAAACACGCCTACAACAATAGAATTATTGTTGGAGATTGAGTTTTATGTTCAGTCTGTGCAAAGTGGTTATATGGAAGACAATTAGAGGACCTATCTTCACGTCAGAGAGGATGTTGTGCCAAATGCACAACCCATTTTATCAGCCTTAATTCGATCATTCTAACAGTATTCAGTGAGGAGTACAAATTATGAATCTACTCATTATGCAAATTTCTCCAGCATCCGTTTCCTGTTCTCAACTTGGGTGCAAACATCCTCCTTAGTAACCCATTCTCAGGATAGCGCAGTCGGTATAGCAACTGGCTACAGGCAGTTAAGCGCAACGCCCTCAACGTGTGTTCCACCTCCAGAGTAAGACCGGTCGATTTCTCACAGTTCAAAACTACCAAACTACACGGGATATTAAGCGTCGAATGGGAATGATGAACTGGGAAGTATAATTGTATATGCATGCTACATGTCCAATGCATCTCGTATTTTTTCCAATCATCCCGAGAATAGCAAACAAAACAATCCATGCAGTTTTTAGTTGTGTAAATTTTCTGTATTCCTCTATTACACCATCACCATTCGTGTTAAGTTCTCCATTAGGCCTTCTGTTGCCTTCCGCTAGAAAAATGTTTCAATTCTCTTCTATTAAATAAATTACATGTTTAACATATATATGTCCACATACGCCCAAAACGCCCATTTCTGAAAAGCAAGAAATACCGTACTTACGCATGTATAGGCCGCGTGCCTGTATAGGCCGCAGCACAATTTTCAGACAGAAATTATAGAAAAAATAATTTTCTTGGAATATTATTTCAGGAGCATTAGACTCTGTATTACTAATTACGAATATATATTTTTTTAAATGAGTGTGATTTCGAATATTTCGAATATAAGCCGCACCCCAGTTTTCCTCTTGAATTTTTGGCAAAAAATGTGCGGCCTATACATGCGTAAATACGGCACTTAACATGGAGATATTTAGTTTAGAATTTCAAAAAACTGAAGTAAGAGAGATTATTCGAACGAATCAGATAAAAAGCGAGCATATTCAGAGCAGAAGTTGGCAATGATTAAGAATAAAACGTCCCGTTTTAGCATTTGGTTGATTCGTATGTCAATGGCCAAGTTGATTTCACGAATCTATATACAACAATTTGAAGCATAAATTATCCATATGCCTAAATTATTAAGTACCAATGCACGAAGGTGCATGCGGGAGTGGAAGAATAGATCCATCATATTGACTCCAGTAAAAAAATAGGTAAAAGTATCCCTGTATCAGGCCGTGAAGGACCATAGGGTTGTGAGACGTTGAGGGTCCCACATTTTCTAGACAATCGGCTCATAGATGGCGGTGAGGTTGTCAGCCTTACTCGTCGGCCGCCCTTTGCCCCCCAGGAATATTATTGGTACCCATTTCTGTTAGAGGCTGAGTCGACCCCCAGGGCCATAGTGCGGCTGGAAGTATTAGGTAAATTTAAAAAATCCACCTCATTGAGATTCGACCCCGCAAATCTTCCGGCTTGTAGCAAAGTGCCTCAACCAACTACGCTACCGCGTGCCCCCATATTGACTTCAGTACTAGATGGAAATGAGTTGTCAGCTTCATGACCTCATTAATTTACCCTCGGGGAAAAGTCCCCCGGTACCCGTTGGATAGGAGGCTCGGTGGGACCCACAGCCGGTCTGGCCGCTATCCAAATAAACATCTGTTACCACTGCCTGGACTAGAACTCCGATTCCTTGGTCATCCTACCTGTAGCCTGTTAGCTATATTGTGGAGATATCATGGCTCGCGAAACTTTGTAATAAACTACACATTTCCTCCTCTGCTTTTACCCCCTTCCCACCATCAAACACTAAATACGTAACAACATACGCGTGAGAACAATTCAGAGAGATATTTACCCCATTCGAGCTGTAGTTTCTGTCAGCAGTCTACAGGCGGAAGCACTCTAGTTTCTCTTTAAGCCGGTTTATCATCCCTCGTAAAGAAACTAGTTCTCTTTTCTTACAAACTGGTTTTAACGTCACTCAAGGAAGTTGAAAGACTGGGTTGCCAATTATCGGCATTCGAATGAAGACGGAAGTGGAAGTAAGGATCCAGTTTCACAGTGCGATATATACAGGGTGTCCGGACGAAAGGCATCCAAAATAAAATCATATCTCAGAAAGAATTTATTATACACATTAATGAGTTACACCGTTACAAAGGGAAACTATCAAAGTTCTTTCTGCATATATAATTTTCTCAATACATTTCAATGTGGGCTCCCTTGGTGTGACGACAAATATCCAGGCTTGAAGAATGGTTAGTGTTACCGTAACCACAGCGTCCCTTATTCGAGCTTCCAGGTGTTGAAGATCGTTGATCTTAACCGGGCAGACAATGTTCTTCACATAACCCCACAAGAAGAAATCCACTGGGGTTAAATCTGGCGACCTAGGAGGTCAAGCGATTGGTCCACCTCTGCCAATTCGTAGCCCAGCCATCTCTCTGTCCAGGTGATTCCTAACATGGTGGCAAAAATGTGGCGGCGCATGCGCGTAAGCCGGGTATGAAAAGAAAAAGAACTTTCAGAGTTTTCCTTTTCGATGACAGAAAGCGAATACGTGTATGACAATTAGTTTCCGAGATATAATTTTTTATTTTTATTTTGGATACCTTTCATCCGGACACTCTATATTCTTTGAAAATTTAATTATATATTCTTACATAACGATCTTATACTCATGTATTGTAGACGGTCCCTGTATAAGTTCTAAAAGTTTGTGAAGATGGTACATTACTTCAAATATTATGTTTTTGGACATTATCAATCGTCTTGTCTTTATCTAAAAATCGTCCTGTTTATTTTTAAAAACACGACGTTTCGGAGAGTGGATTCTATCTCCGTCTTTAGGTAAAACCCTATCTCCAGAGATAGGGACTAGCTCTATCGATTGGGCCCAACTGAGTATGTTTTACCTGAAAACGGAGACAGAATCAAGTATCCGAAACGTTGTGTTTTGAAAGAAAAAACTGGGCGGTTTTTAGTGAAAGACAAGACACTAGGTAAGGTCCTATATATGTAGACCTATTACTGAAAAAGTATAATCAGCTATAAACCTACGGTATAGGAACGCGTAGATACTGTCACGTCTCGGGGTTGTCGTGACAAATAATGATGGGTTCTGGATTTGATGATTGGAATTTTTGGCACTTCTATTACAATTAAACCAATTTTGAGAACTCACAATCAATGACTGCCCACGACTTGCTGGCCTACTAATGTCTTTCCTTCCACTGCGACCAATGAAGAAGGTGAATCACGCTCACGCATTGAACTCCCTTACGAAATAATCCACCAAATTCACGAACGAACTCTCTTTTATAACTTCGGGAGAACTGAATAGAGACCACAACCTCGAACAGTTAGTTCATTCTTCCGTTGTTACGGGAATGTCTTTTTTAATATCCGTTGCAGTGGCAACGCGTGTTAGCAAGCCGTTCTCTAGCAAATGGACTTCCACTTCTGTTCGTTCATATTCCGGCTTTCAGACGGTTTTCACCGAGCCGTTGCCTAGCAAATGGTCATATTCGTCACAATATTTCATAGGCCAGTTCGTATATAGTTAACTTTATATCACATGACTATACAAAATTCTCCAAAATAAAATTATACTTGCATGAAAGGGTAGAAGTAAATCGTTGTCCTTGTGCATAAACAATTAAGCTCCAAGTAATGAATGCATAACGGGGGAGAAATTACAGCTCTGCCATCTTGGACTCGGCACTAGATGGTGGTGAGTCGTCAGCTTCACGCCTCAGCCGTTTTACCTCCGGTATATATTGTGTAGGAGGCCGGGTGGGCTCCAGAGGCGGTGTTGACCCTGTGGAAAGGATAAAAACAACCTGCCTCAGCAGGGAATCTAAACTCGGCCGTCCAGCCCGTAACCCTTACTATACCGACTGAGCTATCGAAGCCCATACATTATTATCTGTATGCTTATTTACTTATTTATTTGCATTTAGGACCATATAGAGATCTATCATCACGTTATGTAGTAGTTTATGAATGACAAACAACCAAGTTGGCTGAATTGTATTAAGGAAAGCCTCGGTTCGAACTTAGGCCGGGGTGCAGATTATCCCGGCAGAGATTTTTTCGTGATTTTCCTCGATCGCTCACATTTTAGGGTTCGAAGAGTAAGCCAAAGCAGCACGAGGCAGAGAGAAAACAGGGATCTGATTGGAGCTTGCTTTGTGCTGGTTTATTGCTTGTCTTACCCAGATGATGGAGGTGATGTTCCTTCGAAACGCATGTTGGTTATCACCCAGGAGACAGAACTTTTCTGCCCTGAACAATTTCAATCGAGCCCAACATGTCCGTAGCTTCCATTTGTCTACTGTACGTTCCATATTACTTCGTTGTTTTCCCTTAAAACTCCCAGGTGGTCTCTTCGCTAAAGTATTCCAAGCAAAGTTTTCTATGCACTTATTTTCTCCCATACTTACTACATGTCCTGTTTATTACATATTTTACTTAATCGTTTAAAAACATTACATCCAGTTTAAAACTACGATAGTGAAGAAGGTAACCTTCATAGTCACGCCGTGGGAACCTCATATCCAGCAAATGATGATTTTCCTAATGCAGTTTCCTTCAGTCTCCTGTTATTTCCCTTTTCTTGGATCCAAATATTCTCCTCGGCATTTTGTTCTTAAATGCCCTCAGTCTATGTGGAATTTAAAGTTCTCGTGGCGTACTATCTCCTGGCATATGTCTCCGTGCAAACACGCAAAACTTTACCAACGTTTCGGAGGAACGTATTCGTTCCATCTTCAGATCTAAGAGTAAACACATAAAGTAGATTGGCGATATAACAGGTTTTCCCTTCAACTATCAGTGTTGCTTTATCAACATTTGCCTTAATTTGCTTGCTTACTCGATTTGCTTCTCCACCTGAAGATGTAAGTAATATGTCCCTCCGAAACGCCAATAATCTAGCAGATTACGCGCCTTCACGTCGCATGAGATAGCGCTCTTTACCTTCAATCGATATTTTTAGTTTTGAATTAGAGACAAAACACGTTAAGCACAGCTGAGTCGACCAAAGAATTCCCACCGGCGGTGGTGATAAAGGATGCTATTAGGTGAGGGTCTATAGAATTCTGTTCCATATGATGATGCCCTCCCGTGGGTGATGAATTTAGAGGCTCCTCAGAACCGCTGGCCACATACGTGCATCACCTATAGTTAGTGTAGAACGAATTATCCAGCCAATATGAGTGTCAGAATAGACATACGTAGAGTAAGGTGAGCCCAGGATGGGGGAGTAGAAGGAGTAAGGGACGCTCCATGAGAATTCTTTATCCGGTTCCACTATAGTTTCTCAACTGCAAGGTTATCACGACGTCCAACGGGATTATTCTGATTGTGAAGAATGTAGTACGAAGAGCTAGTGACCTATTTCGAAGTGTTTTCCGTTTATTTCTATGCTGAGAGTAAAACCTGGAAAGAATCCTTGTTATAGTCAGCCGAGAATCAAACCCGGAACCCTGCAAATACGAAGCAGACGTTCTAACCATTCAATCATGACAGTCAGTATCACTAATTATATACATTGAATAGACACAAAAATTACGTGAACTGACTTTGTAGCCGAGTACAGCTGTTGAAGCAGTCGGCAGATGTTTACCGGCAATTTGTCACCCATTAGTGTCGAATTGTGGATCGTTAGATTGAGCAGTATGCTGAAGTAACAGTACACAGAGGTATTAACATCGCAGCAAGCGTAGCGCGACGGGCCATGACAGTCGTCTGCAGCCAGCGATTCTCACTTGTTCGTGCGCGCGTGATTCCTCAAGTTCTCGCAAGCAGGCTCTGACCGCCACGTCCGAAACAAGTGAATGTGAAAAGTGCCGACGCTTTCAAAACTATTTAATTGTTGTGATATTTAAAACTCTTACGGGATACATAAGTAACAATTAAACTTTCGGGAAGATATGTAAGTATTCTAAAGCTTAGCTCATGGACTATATCAGAATTATGGTTTTTGGATTACCTCATACTTACAATCTGAGATACGAATATTTTGTAGAGTTGTGTACCTTTCCAAATTCCCATGAAAAATCTAAAGACTGAAATGAAAAAAAAATCTTATCTGTACATAAGATAAAATTTGCACCAGTGGCAGGAACTAAAACTGCATTTAATTAATAAAATGATTTATTACATGCGACATAATGTTTGTCATTGAAGTAATATCTTTTGTTTTGTGAACATATTTATTTATATATCACTGCAACGTATTTATCTCCAGAAATCAAGAAAGACATCCCAACAACTGTGTTTCGTAAATGTTTTTATTCTTTTGAGCAGCTGGACTATAATTCTTGCGGTTGAATTCTTCGAAGTGCTCGATAGACTAAATACGCAGAACAAACTATTTAGGCGAGGAATATAAATTAAGTGCGGTGTGTCATCGTTATAGGATCCGTGAAACTGCGATCATTTCATGAAGAGAAGCTCCAAGCATGTGCAGACAAATGATGTTCGTCAAATTGAGTGCAACTCTCATTGTCTACGCATCAGTTCAGGTAAGTTTTGTAGTGTTGGGTTTGAGGTTATCACAGTGGTGACAATGAAGAGTGCTGACTTCTGGGATATGACGCCACGTAGTCTGGTACAATTTCACAGATGTTTCGAAAAAAAAACATTTGTTTTCTTAACCCCTTACGTCTGAATGCCTAATTGCTTGGCTAATTTATCGACCATGAAAATAGAAGCGGTATGTTTATCCGAAACGTCGATGAACTTCTATTGGACCATACAGTGTTACATCTGAGATGGTAATATTATTCGTGTTTTGTATTGTTAAGCAGGTTTGGAGTTTGGGTTTTATGCACATTCTTGCAGGAAGCATATGAAATGAGTACATACAGAGAGACTGCGTCTGCCAGTCCGCATGTGCCATATCTGATAGTAGTTAACGAATACCGATGAAATTTAGTACTGGAGTTCTGCAACAAAATTTGAGTATATTCGTGTTCTTACACGTATCGATGTGACATAGCCTCTAATTTACATAAAATTTGTAGTTCTATTACTTTTTCTAGAAGCCCCATCACCGTGTCAAAAAGTTGGTACCCTGCATTCAATATAGATTACATTGAAACTTACTTACTTACTTAAGCGGCCTCCGTAGTCTAGGGGTAACGTTCCCACCTCATGACTCAAGGTACGCGGGTTCAAACCCGGCGGAGGTCCTGGAATATTTAAGGGCGGAAAATTCAGGCAACAAGTCCTCAGGGAGGAACTTTAAGCCGTGGGTCCCGTGTCGTAGCTTTACGGCACGTAAAAGAACCTCATGCCTCAAGGAGGTCTCTGAGCTAAATTAAGGACATTTCCCGCCCAACAATAGTCTCTAACGCCTCTGGTAGATGGGGGAAGCATCTAAATACCGCTGAGCCAGTAGAAGCCGAACTCGCTGGCTGAGTCGGGACTGATGGCACGCNCCTGCGCCAGATCAGTTCAATCCATACCATCCCATCCTATCTCTCTAAGATCCATTTTAATATTGTCCACCCACCTATGCCTTGGTCTTCCCAGTGGTCTCTTTCCTTCTGGCTTTCCCACCAATATCCTATACGCATGCCTCTTCTCCCCCATTCGTGCTACATGCCCTGCCCATCCCGCCCCCTCTTGACTTGATCATTCTAATTATACCTGGAGAAGAGTACAAGTTATGAAGTTCCTCATTATGCAGTTTTCTCCAACCTCCTGTCACTTCATCTCTCTTAAGTCCAAATATTGAAACTTATGAAACACAGTTATCATTTTTAAATAATCTTCCGAATGAGGAATAACTGCAATAAAATCTAAAATAATTCTCCTCTGACTTGTACGGGATACAGGTTTCCATTATATGCTGTATATCCGAGAAGAGTGGACATGACGCACTGCATGATATAGTGGTAATGTTGTAATGAAGACTACTAAATTAATTTTAAAGTAGGAAAGAAAGGTAAAGTTGCCACTGCACTTAACTAATTAAGTACTACGTCATGAAAGCGTATGGGGGAATGGATATATTGACCACTGCATTATTTGGAGATGAGTGGTCAGCTTCACGTCCCGGCCGCTTTACCTCGGTGACCATTGGATAGACGGCTGGGTGAACCCCAGAGCCGATCTGGATGACTTGGAGAAGTGAAAATTCTTGTCCTCATCGGAACTCGAAGTCCGACCCCTCGGTCGTCCAGCCCGTAGCCAGTCACAACACCGAGACTGAGCTATCCCGCCTCCCCATTTCGTACAATGTAACTTCAATATTTAGGCCTACTAGAACATCGTAAATAAACAAACTCAACTGAAAAATGTTCTTGATATTTCTATTGTTGAACCGACTAAACAATTCTCGGGGCGGTGGAGATATGAGCTGTTACGAGTGGAGCCTTCTCCCCAACTCTACATAAGCTATCCTGGGGGCATGCGGTAGCATACCTGTAGTTGGTTGAGGCACTATGCTACAAGCCGGAAGGTCGCGGGATTGAATCCAGATGAGGTGGAATTTTCAATTTACCTAATCCTTCCAGCCACACTATGACCCTGGGGTCGACTCAGCTTCTAAGAGAAATGAGTACCAGGAATATTCCTAGGAGTAACGGGCGGCCGACGCGTAAGGCTGACAACCTTACCGCCAACTATGAGCCGATTTTCTAGAGAAAATGTGGGAACCTCAACATCTCANGAAAGTATGGGAGCCTCGACGTCTCACAGCCCTATGGGCCTCCACGGTCTGTTACAGGGATACTTTACTTTCTTTTTTTTTTACTACAGTATTCCAAATAGCAGCCAAAATGAGAGTGTACATGAATTTAAAATGGAAACTGCTTCTATGCAAAGGCATATTACGTATAACTCTCTACCACAATATTCCATGATACCGACTTGGTTTGTGTTATGCAGCGAAAGAAAGAAGAGGTGGAGGAGAGAGAGAGAGAAAGAGAGAGGAAGACAGAAGAAAAAAGACAGAAAACGAACAAGCAAATTGTTCCTAAATTTACCGCGTCAGAAGTAACTGAATTCTGACCATGTGGTACGAACCGTGCATATGACAGCCCCTCAAATAAACATACCATTAAATTCATAGCGCTGAATTCATTAGGTGCATAACTGTATCGGACGATAACTGTACACCATGCTCTCACCAAGATGAATGAATCCTTAAACAATGGAAACTGGCATAATAAAGCAGTCGAACTTCATTATTTAACCAGCAACCCGTTAACAGGACGCCATATTCTTCTCCACCGATATGGCTGTTAAGATGGCGGAACAAGACAAAGATTGACCCTTGTATACATTTATCAATTAAGCTCTGCAGCGAACATTATTAGTTATTTGAAATGTTTCGCGAGGAATTAAAAAGAAAAGGGTGATATATCTCATTCCCTTTCATTTATCTTACTTACTGGCCCTTGAACGTCCGATTGCCTGGCTCACTAAGTGTTCTGGAACTACGTTTAGAATTATAGAGAGTGATTCTAAATTATTGTCGGGGTTTAAGTGGCATGTAAACAGAAAACCCGACCATACTTTAGAATCACTCTGTACTTGTATTTCCTGTTTATTTAATGATGATGTCAGTAGTATCGAATGATTGGAAGAAAATTAATTGGAAAGTATGTGGAAGAAAGCCCATGTTAAGTGGGTCTTTGTAATCACGGCATAGCTTATACTCAGTTTGCGGATAGAGAGAATTACTCTTATAATGCTTATACTCCTACTATTCTCTGTCTGTTTTGTGGTATAACAAATGAAGCTGAGGTTGTCATTAAAGTAGGAGAGACTGTGTGAAAGGCATCCTATATTTTATTCCCTCAGTAATACATGGAAATGTGAAGGAACTAAAGTAGTCCTGCAAATTCCAAGCACACTAAATTGTAAACCATATTCTGTAGGACATGTCCCTGCCGATCACAGTGGCCGCGCGGTCTAAAGCATGAACTGTCTTCGCTCGCACGAACGTTGGGATCGTAGGTTCGAATCCCACTCAAAGCATGGATATCTGTGTGCGTCTATTCTGTGTGTAGGGAGCGGCCTTGCGACGCGCTGATCCCCTGTCCAAGGAGTACTAGCGACTGTGTATATGATCAAGAAACTGAAAAAGCGGTCAAGGCCCAACAAAGCTGTAGAGCCATAATAATAATAATAATAATAATAATAATAAATTTGCCCCTATGCATATTTAATTAAGCAATGTGCCACGAAAGGAGATGAGAGGGCAGGGCATGTAGCATGAATTGGGAAGAAGAAGAAGATGAATGCATATAGGATACTGGGGGGAAAAAAAAGAGAAGGAAAGAGAGCACTAAGAAAACGAAGATACGGGTGTGTGGATAATATTAAAAGGGATCTTAGAGAGATAGGATGGGGTGATAAGAACTGGATTGATCTGGTTCAGGATAGAGAGCAGTGGAGGGCTCTTATGAACACAGTAATGAACCTTCAGGTTCCATAAAATGTTGATAAGTTCTTGAGTAGTTACGCGACTGGCACCTTATTAAAAAGGGCTCAGCTCCATGAAGTTAATTTGTTAGTTAGAATGCCATGAAGACATATTGGGGCATGGAGTTATCGCTCCACCATTTTTCACTTCGGCACTGAACGGAGTTGAGTGGTCAGATTGGCGCCATGGGCGCTTTGCTTCCGAGGAAAGAGTCCCAGATACCCATTGGATAGGAGGGCGGATGAGCCCCACGGCCCGTATGGACGCTATGGAGAAGAGAGAAATCTTGCTGCTGCGGGGAATAGAACCCCGGCCGTCCAACCCGCAGCCCGTCCCTATACGGACTGAGCTATGTCGTACAGTCTGTGAAAAGATTACCCGGTGAAAAGAGAACGCGACTTAGGGTTGCTTAGTTGTGCCCACTGTTGCGTCGATGTACCGTCCAATGACGAAAAACAAATATGGCGACATGTTAAAGAAAGCTGTCGTGTCTAAATTCAGGTATCCGCGTGGAAGGAATGGACAAAATTACAACCGATTTGTGCCAAAACAAGCAAGTCTCTGATGGGATTCGAAACGGTATTTCCCAAAATAAGAAAGAGGGGTATAGATCTTTTGGGTTTGGTCGATGACGGCTATCGCTGTGTGAACTTGGACAGACAGGGAACAGTGCGTTCTGCGCATGCGGCCAGGGTTCACGCTTAGCCACGCGAAGGCAGCTCTTCACGGTTCGGTGGTTAAGAGATAACTGTGCGGTAGAATTGTAGGCGTGGGGCATATTGTATGGCGCCCTGTAAATTCCTTCCTGGACTCTTGTTCTAGTTACCAAGGCAGAAGGTCAGTAAGACGTTAGGCGGTTCTGTAACTGCAGTTTTAGGAGGAGTAACCAAAGATGACGAAAGCAAACTTATATACTCAAATTTCAGTATTTAATGCTGATAATGTTGAAGAATACAGGTTGTTTTACATGACGTTGTCCTCCTTCCAAGTACAACGTCATGTGAAACAACCTGAATGGTTGAGGCACTATTCTACGAGCCGGAAGGTCGCGGGTTCAATTACCGATAAGGTCATTACCTTTTTTCGGTTAACCTAATCCTTCCAGCCGCACTATGACCCTGTGGTCGACTCAGCCCCTAACAGAATTGAGTACCAGCAATCTTCCTGGGGAGTAAAGGGCGGCTGGCGAGTAAGACTGACAACCTTACTGCCATCTGTGAACCGATTGTCTAGAAAATGTAGGAGCCTCGACGTCTCACACCCCTATGGACCTCCACGGCGTGTTACAAGGATAGCTTTACCTTTGACTTTTTTTTACACATCGTAGTAGGTTCTGTCTAATTAACACTCTCACATCTATGCATGTTTAGGCATAAAATATGAGGCATGAACGTATTTGTAGGTCAAATATATTAAACTCCCAGTTCCAAACTGATTATTGGCATATAAATTGTATGTGAAAAGGTAAGAAATAATTTAAATTGAAAAGTTCGATTTTCTTGGAATTAATGTGTAGTCATGTGAGAGCTAGCCGACGTTTCGAAGAAACACATCACCTCCATTTTCACGGTCGAAGAATGAGCCAAACAGCAAATCAGCATGAAGCAGGTAGCAGTCTTGAATTATTCTCCGGCCCTGAAGATGGATATGATACGTTCCTCTGAAACGTTTGTTGAATTTCACCGGACTGTGTGGTGCTATATCTCAGAAAATAAAAACTCTTCGTGACTACCGCTCTAAGGACTTCAACAGCAACATTTTGTCAGAATTTGCCCCACGTTGTCAGGTTGCTGTAACAGCACTAATCATCACTGACTTACATGGTCAGACGTCTGGGAAATTGTGCAATTATATTTTACAGAAATTATTTAGTCACTACAAAAGAACAGAAGAATTTACCATATGTAGTGCAGTACCTAATTTTCAACGTGTGCTGAAACAATATAGAATGTAACAAAGAAAAAATATTCCGTGGTCTGTAGTCCACAAGCGAACTATACCGACCGAGCGACCGCCGCTTGTCGACAAAGTTAATACCAACTTTAGTGGATAGAGGGTGTCGCGTGGTCAGCGCAACGAATGCCTACGGCCGTTAATCTCGATTTTCTAGACCGGAGCAGCTATTTCCTTGAAATAGCTCCTCAGTTATCCTCACGAGGCTGAGTGGACCCCGTTCCAGACCCACTACTTCTCAGAAAACCTAGTAGCGCCGGGAATCGAGCCTGAGACCTCTGGATCTGTAGCCAGGAACTCTGACCACTAGACCACAGAGACAGTCGTATAGAATGTAACGCCAAATATAATTGGCGTTCAGTCTGTTCACTGGCTATCCTGACACCTCTTCACTCTCCCCCCAAGCAAATACTAGCACGGTAGGTCTACCACAAATTAGGCTGCGGCAGTTTCTATCCAGTTCATTGTTCTATAATCATCTCACCGAGCTACTGACGTCGTTAAAGAATACGTAAATAAAGAGTCCCGTCTTCTGAAATTTATCCCCGTTTAGTCCATATTTTTCGACTCTGAAAATGAAGGCAATATCATCATCATCAGTAATCTGTCAGACGACAGGTCCGCAGTCTCTTCCAAAACAATTCCTCCACTTAATGCGATCTAGAGCTTTCTCCTTCAAATGACAGTATCATCTTCTGTCCCCAAGGTCATCCAGCATCTTCTTACGTCTTCTTCCTCGTCTTCTTGTCACTTCTATCCTCCCCTCTATCTTTCCTTCAATAACTTCTTTTAGAAGGCAGTTTCTGCGTAAAACATGACCAATCCAATTAGCCCTTCGTTTTCTTATTTCGTGTACGATATTCCTCTGATCACTGACTCTAATTAACACTTCTTCATTTCTCACATAATCGGTCCAACTGATCTTCTCCATCCTTCTCCAACACCACATTTCGAAACTTTCCAG
>NW_019734348.1:76137-111312 GCF_002891405.2 Cryptotermes secundus
TCCAGTTGTTTTTGGTCTATCTTTATTGTGACTTGGGTTGGTTGTCTCGAAATTTTCATTACTTTTGTTTTCTTCACATTCATTTCCATGCCATAGCACCTTCCAATTTCAATTAGTTTATCAATCATGCCCTGTAGCACAGTTTCTTCCTTAGCCATTAACACAAGGTCATCTGCATATTTCACAGTTTGAATAATTTGCCCTCCTAATTTGAAGTCTCCGAGCCCATCCAGAGCTATATTTCTCCCAAATATCGGCTGGCTTTCAACGGACTACACAGCGTTATATCCCAGAAGCTAGAACTCTTCATAATCACCGCTGTGAGAACCTAAAATCCTACAAACCATAAGCAGATTGGTAGCGGCCTACGCACAAGGACTTACACTTAAGGTAATACAGTGGAACCTCGCTTAACGAGCATAATTTTTTCCAGAATCTTACTCGTAATGTGAAACACTCGTTAAGTGAAACAATTCTTCCCATACAAATTAATGTAAAATACGATAATGCGTTCCATGCCGAAAAAAATACTCAAAAATTTTTATGTATAACGTGTATTCAAAGAAAATTATATATACATTGTTAAGGAGCGTCAATCATCTTCATCTTTTCTTCTCTGCGGAATGAACCAGCCTGGAATGCGAATTCGATTTGCAGGAAAAAAAAATTCGAAATTATTAATTTATTATTTATGATATATATCTAATTATTTTTTACTAGAAAACTGTCTAGAGACATTTGTTTTTGCCGGCGCTTCAAAATTTGGTGAAAATGCGACACAGCATTATCATTAAATAAATTTGTAGCTCGCATAGCCACTGCCTTATTAGGGTGATGCTTCTCAATGTACGATGAAACAGTTTCCCATGCTTTCAGCATTTCTCTTATTGCGCCAGAAGATTGTTGCTTTGCTGTTACCTCCTCCTCCTCTGACAAACTCTCCTCCACAACTTCTTGCTGTGAAACACAATGCAACTCCAAATCGTGCAAATCGTTGATGTAGACCGATTGTATTTGCGTGCTAGATCAGCCCCGCTCACACCTCGTTCTCGCTTTTCAATGATTTTACGTTTCATTTCTACGGTTATTTTTATTCTCTTATGGCTGTCTTTTTGCGGCTTTTTCTTCGGGGGCATTTTTGCAAGGGTTATTAAATTTCGCACAAAAAAAAATCACAAATAATATGTCTGAACACAAGTTTGGAAAAATGTGTGATCACAAGCGACACTAAGATGGTAGCGGAACGCGTGCTAAACACGGACTGATGTAGCAAGCGCACAATCCGGGACTTCCCCTCTCGCAACTCGTTATGCGAAACGTGGCTCGTTAAGCGAGTCATTTTTTAATAATTTGTTTTGCTCGTTATGTGAATTACTCGTTATGAGAGGTGCTCGTTAAGCGAGGTTCCACTGTATGCCAAAATATAGCAGCGGAGAGGGCGAGGAAAATTACGGAACATCTCAGTAATTATAACTATTGTGTGGACCGTCATTCGAATGCGGAGCCTTCCGAACACGAAAGAGTCTGATTCAGTTATTCAGGATAGAGGGGGTGGGTTTCCCCATGCACCGCGACTAACAGTCTATTGTACGTCCCCCTTTAATTTCTACTGTCACCATACCCTACCGATATTGGTGCCCGTTATCTCCCCTTTCTGCCAGCGAGGTCGGCCCTCTACTGGCAGTGGTACCCGATTACTCTCCCCTTTCTGCCAGCGAGGTCGGCCCTCTACTGGCATTGGTACCCGATAACTTTCCCCTTCTACCGGAGGCATTGGAAACTACTTGGGCGGGAAACTTTTTGCCTAATTTTGCTCAGAGGTCTCCTAGAGACATGAGGATCTTTTACGTGACGTAAATCTACGACACGGGACCCACGGCTTAAAGTCTATCCCGGAGGACTTGTTCCCTGAATTTGTCCGCCCTTAAAAATTCCACGACCTCCGCTGGGTTTGAACCCGCGTAACTTGAGTGATGAGGTGGGAACGTTACCCCTAGACTACGGAGGCCGCTAAAGAGTCTGATAATCACCACACTGTTATCTCAACTTGAACCTACTTGTGCCTCTTGATCGTGGAATTTCCTCCATACCAGATGCAGTTGGTATACTACCATCACTGATTTCCACAGCCTCGCACAGAGAAAGCTGGGTGAAGTCATGATGCTCTTGGCTCTTTTTTGGGGGCTCTAATGTGGGACCGATTCGAAGCCCGACAGAGATAGCCTATCTACGTTCTTGACTAAGTTTCCCCGTGGTTTTCCTAATTCCCTTCACGTAGATGTCAGATTTATCTTCCCCCAATGACTCTTCAGCCCATTTATGGCCCTGGTCTCTTATTCAGTTCCGTAATCATTTTTCACAGACGGTAGGAGTCCTTGGAGGAGTGATCAGGTCGTCGCATGACCTCTAAGGACAACACAAACAGAATAAATGCATACACAACACACCAACATCCATGCCTCGAGTGGGACTCGAACACACAATTCTAGCGTCCGAGCGAGCCAAGACATTTCATGCTTCAGACCGCGCGGCCGCTGTGATCGGCGTATGTCAGAACATTACATAAAATTTAGCTATATATGCTGCTTTCTATCGGCATAGAGACGGGCTGATTGGCTGGAGTTTGATTCCCGGCAGGGGCAAAAGATGTTTGTCTACTCCGCAGAGTCCAGAAAGGCTTTGGGGTCCAACAAGCCTCCTATACAATTGGTACCGGGGTCGCACTGCTGGTGTAGTGGTATCATGCAAGATTCCCATTCTTGCGACCCGGGTTCGATTCCCGGGCAGTGCACGTATTTTAGCGGCCTCCGTAGTCTAGAGGTAACGTTCCCACCTCATGACTCGTAGTACGCGGGTTTAAACCCGGCGGAGGTCGTTGAATTTTTAAGGGCGGAAAAATTCAGGGAACAAGTCCTCCGGGAGGGACTTTAAGCCGTGGGTCCCGTGTCGTAGCTTTACGGCACGTATCTCCAAAGGAGGTCACTGGGTCAAATTCAAGGACATTTCCCGCCCAACAGTAGTCTCTAACGCATCTGATAGATGGGGGAAGCATTATAGATACCGCCAAGCCAGTAGAGGCCGAACTCGCTGGCTCGGTCGGGACTGATGGTACGCACCAATATCGGTAGGGTATAGAGACTGGTAGAATATCATAGAGGGAAGCACAATGGACCAATACTGGTCTAAGTTCATGGGGAAACCCACCCTCTCCAATAACTAACTATGGGTACCGGGGATCTTTCCCTAGGGATGAAGCAGCCAGGGCTTGAAGTTGACCACTCACCTCTATCTAATGCCGAGATCTAGAATGGTGGAGTTATACTTCCACTTCTCCATATGTCTTCATGTGTTTGCTCGATTAATTAGGCGCAGCGATATAGTCGCCTTTACCTTAACCTTACAGTACATTCCAAATTCTTTTCAATTCATTATTTGTTAATCATTCCACCATATGCATAATAGCCTGAGTTACTGGCAGTGTCATTAAATGAACTTACTTACTTACTTATGGAGCTGAGCCCTTATTGAGGAAAAGCCAAATCTGCAGCTACTCAAGAATTTCCCAGCATTTTATGGAACCCGAAGGTTCATTACCGTGTTCACTGGTCCCTATCCTGAGCCAGATAAATCCAATCCATACCATCCTATCCTATATCTCTATGATCCATTTTAATATTGTCCACCCATCTACGCCTTGGTCTTCCCAGTGGTCTCTTTCCTTTTGGCTTTCCCACCAATACCTCATATGCATTCCTGACCAGTAGCTGAGAAGAAACAGAACCTCGTTTCTGAAAATAGTCACGTGAGGCTGAAGAGGCTGTTGTCTGCACGTGTCGGTCCACTCAGTGGCCGCTGGGCCGGACCTCCGCAGTGAGTTGCAATCACCTGCCCGTTCTTTACGTCACTTCCTACACCGTGTCGCTCCCGCGAGGCGTCAGCACTGCAGCTAGGGCATCCTAACGGAAGAAAGTAAGAAAGAGATCAAGACGAGAACAGAGAAAGAAATCCATATTTTACCGGAATTTCTTAATTATCTATCCTCACCTGTTGATGATAGGGCTGTAGTTCTACTTTCGCTTATAATCCTATCGTGATTTAATTACCGCTGCCATTATTATTATTATTATTATTTAAAAAGTTAAAGGCATCCCTGTAAAAGGCCGTACAGGCCCATAGGGCTATGAGACGTCGAGGCTTCCACATTTTTTAGACAATCGACTCACAGATGGCGGTGAAGTTGTCAGCTTTACGCGCCGGCCGCCCTTTACCTCCCAGGAAGATCCCTGGTATTCATTTTTGTTAGAGGCTGAGTCGACCCCAGGGCCATAGTGCAGCTGGAAGGATTAGGTAAATTGAAAAAAAAAACGAACAATGACTTAATTGGGAATCGAACCCACGCCTTTGCGGATTGTAGCATATTGCCTAAACCAACTACGCTACCGCGTGTCCCATTATTATTATTATTATTATTATTATTATTATTATTATTATTATTATTATTATTATAATTGTTATTATCCTCTGAATATGNGTTATTACTGTTTCTATCATCATCATCATTATAATTATAAATAAAATTAAGCGCGCACTTCTAGCTGGATGACTGAAATCAGGCCCGTACGTACGGACAGAGTTCGTTCGCAACACTTACGTCTATAGAACCCACTTTAAAATTATCATGTAACATACTTTTATTTATGAAGATTATTAATAATATGATTGCTGTTGTGTCTTTACAGGTGGCGGTAGTGACTTCACAAGATTACGACGGTAAGTCAATATGACGTCACTCGTATCGAATTTCATAGAGAGTTGTAAATGGCGGACGTATTTCAAACATTGTCTGATTACTAGAACAGGGATTGAAAATTGAGGCCAGGTTTCAAATACGAGCCAGGAACTAACAAAAATGTTAAAGTGGCTAATTTCAATTAGAATTCGTACGTTTAGGGCGGTATCACACTAGGACGCCACGGCAGCGACACCAACAGTGATGCCATGGCGTCCAGCTGCCAGATGGTCGGGACTGAATTTCAATTGTAAATCTTTCGGTGTCGAAATTGGACATGTTTGAAGGAAACAGAAATGCACACAAGCACATATACACGCTCAGACGTCAATGGACTGGCCTCAGACTGTCGTGTGATGTTGATTTGGCCTTTACCTTCGTGGGAGCGATGCCAGCAACATTAGGACTTGGCATCTTGGTTGGCAGCGCTGCCAGACAGATGCCAGATGCGATATACGACTACTAAATTAACACAGTGAGTTCGGCCGAGATGCAGATACTGACAGCTGCGCCATGGCCTCCCGCTGGCATCCTAGTGCGATACTGCCCTTACGTTCGTATTGATTTCATCCTAATTTCCTTAATATATTTTTGTGAATTTCCAGTCTCGGACGTACAGTGCACTTTCGGCAGTAACAGTGGGGTCGACGCGCACAAGACTCACGGCCTTACTGCCACTAGAGACACCATCGCAGCGAGGCTCCGCAAGCCTGAGGGCTTCAAAGGATCTCCGATTTTCGCAGACGACCGACAAGTAGATCCGCTAACTGATGTTTTCTGCCAGATCCGACCCGACGTAACAGATAGTGAAGAACTCACGTATGATCTGCTCATCACAGACTTTTCGAGATGTGGAGTTCTCAAGAGAAACGTAGGTCTCTCTCCTTCTTCCTCCTCATTCTCCCACTTGTGGCTCTCCAATCCTTATGTATTCCCCCATTCCACTCTGCTTCTTCACACTGATAGTTTCCTAGTTTATTTTCTCTTCATTTCCATTCGTTTTTCCACCATTTTCCTGCAATTATCTTATTCCTACTAGCTTCTTTGTCCATACTTCCTCCTTCTTTTCATGTTTAAGCGCTTTCGGAACAATGTGGAGCGCCTAGTAAGTTCTATGCATATATACTTAAGAACAGTTGAACGATTTTTTCATGAAATTTGAAATTTTGGGGAATTAATAAAATTCTTAGACCTATTGAAAACTTGGATAAAATTTGGACCAGTAACGTAAATTTTGCCTGAAGACATACATGCTTTTCTCTCGTGAGGTATTTATGGAAATAAAGAAATACTTACATCAGGCATTTTGGAGAAAATTAAACTCATTAACTCTGTCTTCGAGATAATTAAACAAATAGACACATGCCTGTACTTCACTACTGACAAAAGTGTCCAGAACATACACAAAGACTACCGAAGTCTCCGTTTTTCGATAATTTAAGAACCTCCTGCTTTCGCCAAAATTTATATGTAAAAGATAAAGTTGTCCTTGTGCTTAATTAATTAAAGACTGCACCGTGAAGGCGCATGTGGAAGGAGATGTATAGATCCAAGTCTTCTTGACCTCGGCACTAGTTGGATGTGACTGGTCAGCTTCACGCCTCGGCCGCTTTACCTCAGGAGAAAGAGCCTCCGGTTCCCATTGGATAGGAGGCTGGGTGGACTGCAAAACCGGTCTGGACGACGTTGAGAAAATTCTTGACTCTACTGGGGCTCGAACTTAGACCACTTGGCCGTACAGCCCACAGCCAGTGCGCTATCCCGGCTCCTAAAATTTAAAGGTCTACGTGCAATATGCAAATATACATACAGTTAATCAAATTATACTTGACTATGCAGCAGAAAGTATTTTATTCACGGTTATAATAGATAAACAAATTATTTTAGTAAAGTATGATAATCAGGAAGAAAAAACAAAAGAAAATCCTCATTGATTATAGAGTGCATTAAAATCAGATTTATGTCATTCTTGTAATGTAGTTCAATGTTAAAATATGACTTCGGATAATTTATATTTCTTTCTGCCGAACGCACCTGCTAAATGTACGCTGTATGCGTTTACAATAGTGTTAAAAGATTCAGCTGAATGAAAGGTGCGCATTACTTTCGGAGCAACGTAACATGTCGTTAGGAAGTAGAATCACGTCTGACGTAACGCAGCAGCTGCTGGAGCCAAAGAACGGGACGTAATCTGCAGAGGACTGCAACGTCATTATTTCTTGCAGGTTAAGAAAACGGAGCTCATGAGCTGCGCCCTAGTGAGACGGGCTATTAAGTGTCTTTAAGGATACAGAAAACAGTTATTTCACTTTGAGAACTGCAATTAAAATTGTACGTTTCGTAGAGAACAATCTTCATAAGAATGCCGTCTTCTGGGATGTGGCGCCGTGTAGATCTTGTGTAAACCGACGTCTCGGAGGAAAGTATCGCCTCTGTNTACCTCCGTGAAAACTTCAAATCTTACAATTTCATAATGTTTATCGCACGGGATTTATATAACAATTCTTGTTTCAATCAATACGCTTAAAATTTTATGTTTGAAGAATTCGAGGTACTGCCGCAACTACACGGAGTCATATCCCAGAATACCGTGCACTGCAGTAAGAACCCCAGATCCAACATTTTTATACGTGTCAGACAGGCAGAGGTCAGGGTGGCGAAAGACAGGAACTGGAAACATAGCCCACACTAAAATCCTGCAAATTATGAGCATGCCGTATATTACTCATATTCAGGGTTCATACTGTGTTGCAGGGGTTTGTGCACGTTCGAATCTGGTTCCCGCAGTTCCCGGGTGTGGTCATGATGTCTGACCAGGAGCTAATCATCATGTGCAAACCGCCTGAACCAACCATTATCGAAAACAAGGCGGCTGGGTTCGCCGGCAGCTTGTAAGTTTTTAAAGGTTCAACGACGCCAATACCAACGCCGACCATTACACAACATCCTGAACAAGTTCCATTCACTTCCCATCCTCACAACTTATTTTCCTCAGCCTTATATCCATAGGCCTTCCAAGTGGAAGATGCCCAAAATGTTACTTCGCCAAAATTCTTTACATGCGTCTTAACTCAAGAATGAAGCCACTTGCCAAGCCCAGCATAAATGATAGTAAATGATAGCAGTTGTCATTACAGATTTTCTCGAAACGTGTTATTTTTTTTGCAAACACTGTAAAAGATTACCTTTTGATTGACAACTAACAATATAACTATTATTTGAGCCATCTTTTCTCAGATTAATACATGGAAAGTGAGACCGAACTAAGTCAGTGGTTCTTAAACTCTATATAATAGCGCCCTTCATCAATTTAGTGAAAATTTCATCAGGGCCACCTTTTGAATTTTGTGAGCAAGTGACTGGGTGTGTGTAAAAGGAAGAGTTTTTTAGTTTTAATTTTTCTTAAATCAGTGCATTTTTAAGTTTTTATCAATTAACGCATATCATGATTTTACAAATGTTGTGAAATTTTGAGAATTATATAAATTCAATTCTGCTGTAAAACGTTTCCAGAATATCCTGTGTCCCCCAAGAGATGGGGGCGCGTAATCCACATTTTGAAAACGACTGCCTAAAATTATGTTACCCTTCAAACATTAAAAGAAATGAATGAAATTCGCATATGGTGTCAGTATATGTCATACTCCGAGTTTCACCAAAACCTGCCAAAGATGATTCAAGACATAACATAAAGTAGTCTCTTCAGGTCCTAAGTTAAACTAACAGATCAACAAAGTGCAGTGTGGGTTTACTAGACTAGTTCCTTCTAAATTAGTCTCTCCAGCCAAAAGTAAGCCATGACCACCTCAAACGAAATCCTAATTTGTACCCATTCATAATATCTTCCCATATGTAACCTCTGTAGTTGAAGTAATGCCATTAAATAATTTAAGAATCAACCATGAATGACATGTTACAAATTCATCTACTCGTAACATAAGTAGCATTAAAATTTACAACCCTGTATGTACTACACTGAGAGAAAATGCTTCTAAAACTTGAGAAGAGAACTGTTCCATTTCCAGTCCAAATGGTGCTCGAGTATCGGGAGTGGTGGAGGAGACACCAGGGCGCCTTGAGTACGAGGTGGCATTATACAAAGAGGCGCCCCCCATCAGAGTGGGCAACAACAGTAACAGTGAGCTGCCTGTGGACCAAGCAGTGCCCATAGGAACCAAACTGCAGCTGCGAGCTAGGATCAACCCTGACTCAGGTATGCTGATACTAACCTATGAGATTCTAGCTCAGATATCCTGGAACACATCATCAGTTCTCGGAATTACTGGGTTTTTGGATTTTGCCGATCATCTGGTGTTATAAAATATAGAGAAAACAACTTTTGGAAATTGGATCCGTTTGCGTCCTTAGGTATCTCTGCCCCTTCACCTGATGATGGAAATAGATCCAGTTTCGGAAACGTTGTGTTCTCTAGCTTTTCAGAATAATGGGCGATGGATGAAGTGCAAAAAAAACAGTAATTTCGAGTGTTATACACCATCTACAGAATCTATAAGATCAACTCTGATTAATTTATAAAATCTCGTGAGACAGGACCAACACTGACTCAAGTATGCCAATATTGTCCTAAGAGACATGTTCAGACCCTGATTCAGATATAATACTTCTTTCTTGTAAGACAGGATCAGGCTTATACAAACTTATGACACATGATCAACCATGACTAGTTTATACTATCTTATGAGACAAGACTGAATTGACATGAGTATGCTCCTAATGACTTGAGAGACAGGATCAACCCTGACTTAGATATGCTACTATTATCCCGTAAGATAGGTTTGGCATTGTTCAGGGATTTTATTACTCTCTGATGAGACAGGATAAACAATGACTCCTGAGAGAGAGAGAGAGAGAATCAGACCTGTCTCAGGTATGCTGTTGTCTCATGAGACAGGATCAATACTTGTTAGGTTAGTGAAATTGAGCACTGATGATGGTTGCAAGAAATGGATACATAACTTTAGTGAAGTCAGATCACTTCTTGCAAAGAAACCAACTGAAAGACCAAAAAAAGTTGTTGGAAAATAGTATTAGGATGGATGTTATGGAAATAGATTATGTTGATATGTAGTTGATGGAAATGGCTCAAGCCCAAGAACTAGCAGTACTGTACATTCAGATTCTAATATCACAGACATGGTCAGTTGGTTGGTTGGTTAGTTAGAAAACCCCAATACTATTATGTCACGTTGTTACTTTCATTTACTGTAGAATGTTACATGAAAATTGTATATTTCTGAAGAATTCATCATGTGAGAATTTTGAAAATCTGATTCGTGACAACAGATGTAATTTGCTTGATTTCAGCATGGAAATACGTGAAGCTCATGGAAGTTACCGTCTCCCCTGACCCTGATGATCCTCACATGAGTGGCAGCGTTGCTCTTGTAAAGGATGGGTAAGACAACATTTAGATTTCTAATGTTATATTTTAGCATCCTGTTGCACTGATTTATGTCCATGATTTATTCCAGCCGTCTTACAGTGCATACACTCATTCACCTCACTCTTCACTCCTGCACTACATGTTTCGGCACAAAGGTGCCATCTTCAGGTGCTTTTCGATTTACGTTAAACTACTTCACTGCATGCCTTGCCGTCTTCATACTAAAATAACTAAAATATATGTTCATCATATATATTGAAAAATATTATATATTAAAAATATTAAAACTGTTCAGGATACACACACGAAAGTAGGAAGAGTGCTCCGATAGAAGAGGATAGGTGTGACTCGTGTATTGAGATGCGACGTAGGGATAAAAGATCCTGAACAGTTTTAATATTTTTCAATATATATGATGAACATATATTTTAGTTATTTTAGTATGAAGATGGCAAGGCATGCAGTGAGGTAGTTTAACGTAAATCGAAAAGCACCTGAAGATGGCACCTTTGTGCCGAAACATGTAGTACAGGAGTGAAGAGTGAGGTGAATGAGTGTATGCACTGTAAGACGGCTGGAATAAATCATGGATTTAGATTTCTATTTGAAACTATATCACACAAGCTATGTGAAGATCAGAATACAGAGATGATGTCACAGCTCTGCAATCAGGACACAGCTATTTCCTTTCTATGCATATGACAGATCATTTAGAAGCACCGATCCACTTGGTCAGGATTTGTTTGATGTCTGACGAGATCAAGAATCGAATTGTTATTCAAAATGTCCCAATAGTTAAGCCTATGTATGACTTTTCAGTTACAGAAATTGTACATTTTCATGGAAGAAAGATATTTTGTTTTTAATAGAAACTAGTTAATCTTAATAGCATTACCCATTACCAACTCTGATTACATACTTCATTTGTTTATTCAATCTTGTTCTTCACAAGAACCCCATATTAATTCATACTGCAATACCACATAAGCCTCAACATAATGTGCATTCTTTTGCCTCCATACATCTCCTGAAAAGTTGGTTGCCTATTATATTTTAGCATCTTAAATTATTTTGGCTATTTTAATAGATGGTGCAATCAAAGCTGTCACTATCTTTTGAAATTACTTCAAATATTACATAATGGGGACTTTCACAATTTGAATTCTACCCCATAAAGTTGTAAGAGCAATTTACTTAAAAAGTAAGACAGATGGGATATGTAGTATGCATGAGAGAGATGAGACAGGCATTCAAGGTTTCAGTCAGGAAAACTCAATAGAAGAGACCACTTTGGAGATACAGGTATATAAGAAGATAGTATTAAAATATACTAAAATATACAAAATATATCTTAGAGGTACAGGATATGAACTGAAGTCAGCTAACACATGATAAAAACTCCGTCTTCAGTGCAAACCATATATTATAGGTCTTTCATTTTGCTCTCCTTTACACACTACATGTTTCAGCCACAAACGGCGATCATCAAGTGTATTACTCACATATCTGCCACACTGCACTTAGTTTAACATTTAAAATTTAAAAACACACGTCTTCCTGATTGTTCCTTTCACCATTATTACCAAAATCTACTTCGTTGATATCTTTGTTATTTACACACGTTAATTTTGATTTCTCTGAATTAGCACTTATAAAATCTTCAGTTCTACTTTTAAAATCTTTTCAATTTTCTCTAAATTTTAAAATTTAAAATTGTCAGGGTTACTCGCCCTATGTCTATAGTGTTGCAGCGGCTACTTCTTGTTTCTAGTACCGTACCTGTGTCATTCTGTGTAGTCTCTGTGTGTGCATGCCGCTGCTTATCTTTACTACGTGTAGTTTGTATCATGTATCGTATTGAGTGCAACAGGATGCTTAAATATAATACTGAAGTCAGCTAACTTAGAATGGGGTTCAATTGTGGGTGTTAAGAGAACACAGTGATGAACATTTGTATTCATTGAAAGCAGGGTGTTTCTCTACAAGTAAAATAACTATCAGCCGCTCATGAAAGGCCATGCATCATGGGGTTAATTACTTAATTGTAGACTTTTATGTCACATCAGGGGTTTGGGGGAAATTTAAAAAGTTTGTCTTGAGCTTGATGTATAAAAAATCTGGGTTACAGTGGACTGGCACAGAGTGGCAGTTGACTCTCCTTAAAACATTCAGTACAGACCATCATACCAAATATTATCCATATACATCAAGTGTTTTGGGAAAGAAACATGAAACAGACAAACATAACTTCTCCAATATACCTTCAATCCATACAAGTCAAAGGAACACAAAATTACTGGCATTAATTTCACAAAATAATTTTCTTTTATTATATAAATTTATTCAGTGAGAAATGTACTGACTACTGCAGCCATGAGAATAAATGTGTGCGTCATTGATGCAGATGCCGTAACCGAGACTTTGCATCAATCATCCCGCACCAGCCAGCTCGTTACAGGGAACGCCATAACGAAGTGTTTCTTGATTTTGAAGCATTCCTGCTGAGCAACATGAGAGAGCGTTCCACGCTGTGGATCCATTCCCAGATTAAAGCATGCATGGATGCCACGGACTGCCAACCTGTAGGTATTCCAAGTTCAAGGCTAGTACTGTTACTATTTCACTCTCACTGTCTGTATCTCTCTATCTTCTTACATTATAAAAAGATAAGACTGGAAAAGTATACAGTGTACATTTAGGAGGCTCATTCCACAGAAGGAACTATAAATGACATGCCAACATCCATGCTCAGCAAATGACTTACAAGAAATGAAAGATAGCTAATGTGAGAAATTGAAGTGATAATCTGTAATTCTGAAAGTGGATGACTTTCAATAAACTCACTTATTATAGACTATGAGACCTCTTCCCTTACAATAAACAAACACCGAAGTCTCATATAACTATTCACTGTTAACTGATACTTTATAAAATTTGTGAGAAGTCAAAATTATATTGAGAATGAATAAAATATTAAGACTTTACTATTCACTGTTATTACACATTATTACACACATTAATGGGAATAAATATACACAAGAGTTCTTCAAAGTCTTTTATAATATAGCACTGCTATGAAAAATTAAATAAAATCAGCTGCAGTCCAAGCTCAATTAAGAACTAGTTTTGCTTCCTTTATAATTGCACTCTTTTGCTGAAACAAATGAAGCATCTGTTTATTTATAGTAGGTTCACCTGTTGTGGCTGATATGACTTTGGCATCATAACCAAATATATTTTAATTAAATATGTATTTATATACATGCCAAGCGGCCTCTGTAGTCTAGGGGTAATGTTCCCACCTCATGACTCAAGGTACGCGGATTCAAACCCGGCGGAGGTCGTGGAATTTTTAAGGGCGGAAAAATTCAGGGAACAAGTCCTCCGGGAGCTGTGGGTCCCATGTCGTAGCTTTACAGCATGTAAAAGAACCTCATCCCTCAAGGAGGCCTCTGAGCCAAATTATTAAGGGCATTTCCCGCCCAACAATAGTCTCTAACGCCTCTGGTAGATGGGGGAAGCATCTAGATACCGCTGAGCCAGTAGAGGCTGAACTCGCTGGCTGAGTCGGGACTGATGGCACGCACCAGTATCTGTAGGGTATAGNATCCAAAGTTGAATAATGAAAATACAAGTTAGGAAATATACAATGTAGTTTTAGAAACATACATATATAAAACAGTAGAATGTAACATAAAGGCAAAGTGGCTCATGTGTCTTATCAGCATGCAACGATGGCATATAGAGGGAATGGAGTTATGCTCCATAAATCCTTAACCTTATTTTCAGTCCATAGCTACTCACTATACTGACTTACATAACATGACTCATATATATGAAGCAATGTGTTTAAATCCTATTAGTCAATCAGATATTTACTATGTCTGACTAACAAGATTTCTTACATTTCAGGAATACTGCCTGGATTTGTTTGAGCCAGCTGGTCATGGAAGAAGAAAGCGCCGCCACAACTATTATCCAGGCTCTGTGACAAATCAGTCATACTTCTATGATCATGATGACAGCCATCATAATTCTGGTGTTGTACAGATTCCCCATGCTGAGGCACTAACAAGCCGTTACAACACAACTCCTTCTCAATTTACCAAGTTCAACGAGAATATTGAATATACAGTTCTCATGCCTGGAGGTAAGTACACTTAAACACCATACAAGCCAGCATTATACCTATACAATATGGGACCTTTCCTGATTGATTTATTTTATTTATTAATTTGTAATGAAGAGTATTTTCTGGAATGTAATAACAGTGTCATACCCCAAAATGCATTTCTTACTAGATCATTTAATAACACTTTCAGTAACTCAAGATTATGTAGCATTAAATGAATGGATAATTATGAATATTGAACTGCAAAGCATGTGGAAGGAAGGAATAATGGGCATTTACATGGAGATAAACTGAGGAAATCCATGAAAATCTGTCTGGGTAGTTGCTCCAGCTGAGATTTGAAACAGGTATCATTTCAGTTCTAATTAGAAGCATTACCACTTGGGTTAACTTGCTCAGTCCAGAAAAACATACAGCTTCCACGTTTTTAGTTTACCATTGGTTTCAGCAGACTGTTCTCTAGTGTCTACTAATTTAAAAAAATCATAACTAAATGAGTCAATATGAAACGACATATTTTCTTAACAAGAAACTATTAGATGACATAAAAATTACTATTATTGTATTATTCACCTGGAAGATTCTTGTAGCAGGAATAAACATTACAGAATTCTAAACACAGAGATCTGCCTATTCACACAGTACAGGACTAAAATGATGTAGTACGAAATGTGTAACATTCTGATCTGTACATGAACACAAATCCTCAAAGATGTACAGTTCATGCAACTTACTACAACATTCTAAACGAACAAACACAGATAACCAGACCAGCAACAATAATTACTGAGCACAACCTTGAATTCACTATTTGCAGACTTTTATCACAGTGCTGCCAACTCACTCGAAGGATCCTGCAGCACATTCCTAGTAATTGCAGCAGTCCTGGGATGCTTGCTCTTTTTGTCGGCATTCATCATGTGTTACCTTGTCTCCCGCCTACACTCTACACTTGCATCAACTCAACATACACGTTCAATTGACCAGCTAGTACGAGACCACAAGCGAAAGTATTCTGTTGGTCCTAGTGACATTGCAGTGGTAGAGACAAGTGGCTATACAGGAAGAAACACAGTACAGTGATACATGGATTATGTCAGATCTTGGCAAAAATATGATTTATGTGAAATGCAGATAAAACTGACAAATCAAACTCTCAATTTTCAAGGGAGAATTGTGTTCAACGGAATTACATCAATGCTTTGGAATTGATGTTGAAGTGAGAGGTGCATGCCCACTGCTGGGGACCAGGAGCAATATCTGGGAATGGGTGATGAGGAATCTACAGATCATGAATTGGCACTCCATATAAATGCGTAATGTACTGAAGTGCCAACACTAAGTAAGATTCCTCCTCCTTCCTTAAAGTTTTATACCCTCCAATTGCCTATTTCCTGCCATTTCCCCAGTATTTGCTTTCAGTCAGGTTATGTTTGGAGGTGCTACTTTTAGAAATATAAAAAAAAGGTGCTGGTATTCAGGTGTTAGTATGGGATGGAATATATTTGAAGTTTTCCTTGCATCACCAATGTATTCTGAATTACCAAAATTCAGGATATATAAAATAAAGTGTATGCATATTTCAAACTCTACTATTGTCATTTTCAGTAAACTATTCTGTATTTATGGGCTGTCAAAAAGTTGTGCCAGTACAATATATCCTGATATGGTTAAAGTGGATTTGCATGAGGTCTTGTAAATAAATAAAAAGAAACAGATCAGGGGAAGAGAAGAATCTTCTGGGATGTAAAGCTGTGTAATCCAGTCACTCACCATTCTGTAGGAATGTTGGTGAACTTTCATCAGAGTACACAGCATCACCTCCCAGAAGACAGTACTTTCTATGGTCGCTGCTGTGAGAGCCACAGAACCAGCAAATGTTAAAATGGTTTATATTACCTTTAGTTCCTGTCCTTAGTCAACTGTTTGTGTTTATACTAAAATGGGTGGGGTTTTGGGAGGCAGGAGGGTTTTCCTACTCTGTTATAGGAGCTTTATACTTTAACAGTTTTCAAGCCAAGGTAAAATTACGAAAAGAAAATCTAATCCACAAGCTAAAACATGTTGTTGCATAAATATTTTATTTTAACTATGAATTTTGACTTGGTGATTTAAAATTACTGTTGTTTTCCAGATGGATTAATACATTTACTTGTCCTTGGCCATTCATGATGTTTTCCTTCATCCTCAGAAATCTTGTTCACTTGTATATTTCTATGTGTACATAAATTTCTATTTTAAAAACTAGCAAACAGGCACTGTAAACTCTTTGGAGACAGTAGGATCCAATTCTTTCAGTCATCTTCTTGCACATCAAATACATCTTCAGAAGAAGTACCAGTGTTTCAGAAAAGGATATCTCATGCAAAACAGGTAAAAGTTTAAATCAAGACTTACTGTCATGTTTTATCTGACAATGTTTGAACCAGCTGATGAATGTAATAAAATTTAATGCAAGCATCATACAAACAGATGTTACCATATATTTGTACTGTGCAACTTCCTATCGAGAATACAAAATGTTAGCCTTACTTGGTTTTATTAAAACCACATATCCCAATTGTGAATTATGGTGGAGAGCTTTGAATATTCTCAAAACAAGAACCAAATGAAATAAGGGTTATCAGATGATATCTTCAAACATTTCATTGATTCTTGAGTTATTTAAGGAAGCCTCAGAGTAGCAAATGACAGAATTATTATGAATGACAAAATGAGAAGGCTGTAAATAAGGAGTGGTCATAGCAATCCCACCATTGCTTGGGGGAATTGTAGAAGACCCCAGAGAGGACAGTCACTCTCTGGGTCCAGATTCAGACCCATGATCTCCTGAAAACACAGCAGAAGTATTAACAACCCCAGTGAAAAATTTGGTAGAAATATTTAAGCAAATAAAAAGTTTATTAATCAACCATCATTATATTTTACCCATAGAACACAAAGAAATGGCAGATATTTTGACTAAAATCTGTTATCTTATACATATAAAACTGGTCTTGTCTAAACCATGCAAAAATATACATGGAGTGTTCATCCTTTTGTTCCAAATATTCAAGTAGCATATGAACAAATTACACTCTAGGCTTTCACAGATAAAGCTATCCTGTACTTAAGCACCATGTCATAAAGGCATAAGGAGAGTCTGAGGTAAAGCTCCTTGTATTCTAGACCTCAATATTAAATAAAGATGAATGGTCAGCTTGACACTCCAGTGGTCTCACCCATCAAGCCCATATGACAGCAATCTAACACACAGATATCCCAATTTGTCTCAATATACTGAAGTGACATTAGGTACTGAACATTTTGCATGCTAATAGCATGTGTATATGAACAGCTGTGTGTTAGTAGCAAAGACTTATTCTGAACAAATAATTCACAACAAATTTTAAAGCTCTTTTCCACCCCACTGCAATTCATTTTGTAACTACAAAAGGATGAAATCCATAATACTATGCATGGCTATTACATGAATGTAAAAAACAGAGTAACTCAGGTCCCGTTTAAAATATCTGCTCTTGACTAAAATATGATATACACTTTGATTAAAGCAGTAGCAACAATGAACATTTGTTATCAGGGGTAGAAATGGAATTTCAGAGTTAGGTAGACACTCCAAATCAGTGGATAAGCTTGGGAGAGTAACCAACTCATATAAAAACCAAACTATTATAATGGAGGCCATCAATTCAATTCTACATGTATCATTGTTCAGAAAAACAGTTTGATGTCTTGAGGCAATGGAAATAACTTTCTCAAAATGAAGGGCTCTGGAACTAAGATGATGGTGTCTACCCCCCCATTTCCAGTCCTGTTCATATCTCATTTATATGACTAGTACTTCCAATGTGTATTTACAGGAAACAACACGGATCTCAACAAAATCCAATCTACTAATTAGCACTCCTGTACCTTAAGTTCACTGCTTCCATCCATAACATACATAACAAAATCTACCTTACATCATAATCCATGGCACACAACACAGTCAGCAATGCATTTAATTGACTTCTACCTTAACCCTTCCAGGTCTGTCATTAACCCATTAACATATTATTTTGTCCACTCAAATGTAATAAATTAATTAAAACACTTCAAATAAATTCCCCATGGCAACCATCTAATTCTTGTTATGAAAAAGGCTGTTAATGAAAATACAGATTTCCCATGCCTCTACCATGGAATAAAACTAGACACATACAACATACAATAATTCTAACAGCAAAATGTGATTTTACATAGAAAACGTCATACATCAAAATTAATGAAGAAAGCAGTCTTCTGGGATATGGTGTTAACCGACGTTTCGGAGGAACATATCGCCTCCATCTTCAGGGTAGAAGGAAAAATAAGAAAATCCGCAAGCGAAGAGACAATGAGAACAGGTGCAAGCAGACTGCTTTCCTTCTACCCTGAAGATGGAGGCGATACATTCCTCCGAAACGTCAGTTAACACCACATCTAGACCGCGCCACAGCCCAGAAGACTGCTTTCTTCATAGTCACCGCTGTGAAAACCTCAAATCTTACACCAAAATTAATGGTCTAAAATGTGGCAAAAAGATATCTAAATCTACTGCTGTGTTATAGCCATAGGTGAGGCATGGGAATTTATTTTACTAATAGGCAGTTGTGCTGTAACATGCAAGACACCATACGCAGACATGACTCCCATGACCATGGAAAGGTCTTCATCCAAGGTGTTCATGACTATTCAGTCTCTACAGTTCACACTAAGGCTACACAAACAAACAAAAAAACAAAATATCTCTAAGAGTGATGACATATAGAGCAAATTTTGAAAGAAGATAAAAACACAGAAAGAAATACAATACAGTAAATCTAATTTGACTGACTTTTATGTGTTTTTGATAAGTTTCAGGGATAGTTAAAAATATTCTGTAATGATGGCATTATCAGATATTTTAGCAGGCCTGAAAAGGTCATATTTATACTTACTCATATCTAAGCAGTATTACAGTACAGAAAATATATTCTGCAGATCCCATTATCTTATGCTCCTTTCTTAAAAATATTTTATGGACAAAAAGAAAATAACCTAAAATGCTGAAAGTTCATAGTTCCATTCTTCTTCATGACACATTTCATAATAAAATTATAAAATAAAAAAATGAACATTCAAAGTTAAGCTCTGCAGTATCCTAAGTACTTACATATACGAGAGGGGACCCAAAAATAACCAGAAACGATCTGTTGCGCGCGCATGCTTTGTAGTTACGAGTTGTGCTGCTAGCTGGTGTTAGCTGGGGGTCTCCCGCGACTGTTAGTGAGCTGGCGTCAGTCTGAGTTAAGTGGTTTGTCTGTGGTGCTCTGTTGTGTGCGTTCCTGTTTCAACCCTTTGGCGATTAGTGAGATGGCCGACCAGAAGGAACAACGAGTGTGCGTGAAATTGATGAAGATCGTCGAAAGACCATTGACCAACTTTCTGAGGAAACGAACATCTCATGGAGCACGGTCCAGCGAATTTTAACCGAAGGTTTGCACATGAGACGGGTGTCTGCAAAATTTGTTCCTTGCTTGCTCGGAGATGACCAAAGAGAAAACCGCGTGAATGTTTGCCGCGACTTGAAGAGTGAAGTGCAGTTTTCCCTAACAGAAAGCAAAATTTCATGCACACTCTTTGTTCCTTCTGGTCGGCCATCTCACTAATCGCCAAAGGGTTGAAACAGGAACGCACACAACAGAGCACCACAGACAAACCACTTAACTCAGACTGACGCCAGCTCATTAACAGTCGCGGGAGACCCCCAGCTAACATCACCTAGCAGCACAACTCGTAACTACAAAGCATGCGTGCGCAACATGTCGTTTCCGGTTATTTTTGGGTCCCCCTTTGTATGTACTTAAACTCTGCTAATAAGAAAGTTTAAAATCATCTATAACCATCTGAGGACTACGAATGCACCCATGTGTTAATACTCATACACACAGGACAAAAATTTCCATCTCCAGGTGTGTGTATCCAATGCTGGAGCCTTTAAACCCATTTCATCCTAGCAAGGAGACAAGTCATAACACAATAAAAAATGGCATTTAACATGGGATCATCATACACAAATTACATCCAGCACATAAAAAGGAATGGTTTGTGTGTAGGAACGGCATACGAGACTGTCCTATAAAGGTTTATCGCTTCATACTGCAACAGAAAGGATCAATGTCAACAACATATATGAAAATCTATTTTCTTACTGTATATGCAGATATTCTCAAATGGTAAGGCAGAATCTTAATAGGCACAAACTTACCCTTAAAACAACACGTAATATTATAACAGTACCCATATATATTCAAACATCTATTAAACTAATTCCTTCATGAATGGTTTCAAAATAAAATATAATAAAATAATGAAATCTTAAAAAATTACACACAAAGCTAGTTTTGTTTGGTATATCATGGAGAAAATTTAAAGATCTTTCAGAAGTCTGGAAACTGTGGAACTACAGAGAACACAACACAGTATACCTCTGTATAAAGACAGTGTCACAAAAAATGAAAATAAAGTCAAGGAACTCAGAATTTTCTACAGTATATTGGTTTGAAAACGAACGAAAAAGGCAACGTATTTTTTTAGTTTCTCTTTATGATAGGTTGGCCAAAACAAGGAACAGATGAACTTAACTTCAGGCAGTGTACACTCAAATGCACACAAAAGCTGGGACAGTCAATAGCACACTTTACAGGTATCAATAAAACATGCCATGCATCATATAAACCTACGACACAGACAGAGGCTTCTTCTGACATTTTCAGTACTAATTCCATGTGGCTGATCACCTGACACGATCTCACTGCACACAGTTTCTGTGAAATCTTCAAATTATATAATGATACTAGCAATTGATATTTATATCAGTATTAGACTGAAGACGACACTCTTCTTTTAAATTGGAGCATTTTAATAATAGAACAGCACTAGAAATGTCTTATATAACTTACCAAATTTTCCAAATTCATTTATCTCATTGCAATATCACCAATATTTGACTAAATGCTATGATCTAAACATTATGCTGGGCTCAAATCATGTCAGAAACTGACAAACAAATTATAATTGGTGGTGACATACTTACCACTCACACTTTTCTTAATACATTTTGTGAGATGAACAATAACATGAATGCCATATCCTTTCACTCTTCCCATTGGTTATACAAATATGATTGCTTTTAAGGAGAGAACAGTTATATGCTATTTAATGTAGGATTATTAACTTTGCATGACATCTTAGCAATTAATACAAGATTTAAGATCTTTGTCAAACAAAATTAATTACATTTATATAATCACCACATTAACTCATAAACAATAGCCAACATAAGTCTCAATCATGGCATAACAACGAATTATAAATAATCTCTGACATCAATCAAAGCACCTACTTCAGTGTATTCACAATAACTTTGTACGCTTATCCGAGTTTAAACATATAGCCCCTAATTTTATGGTAGGCATCCTGTTGTGTGTCATACCCAAGATATATAACGAGACAGTCTACACAACAGCAGTTCTGAAAGAGACAAATAGATACTACTGTGTCAACATTTGTTTTATTGGCCGTTGGTGGTAACACTACATGTTTCGACCCTTTTCTTGGGTCATCTTCAGGCATACAAGAATACAGGTACTAGTTCATGAATTGCATTTTTAATCAATATGAATTCATATTGTGTTTGTATGAATCTTTATGCTAACAAATACACTTTAATTTAAATGTAGTTCACATATAGTTTAAAACTTGCTGTCAAAATTTGACATTAAACAGATAAAAATTAAAATTAAAATTAAAACTAAAATAAAATTAAAATAGCGATTACAGTAGTCATAACTTATAAGCCATATTTAAGACTTTGTGACTGCTACATATCTGTATATGTGTTGTTTGGTTGTTCCACTATGGTAGCAACGGTTGTGATGTGGGGTAACTGCGTACTGGGATCTTTCTTCAAAATCTGGGTCGTGTTGGTTTTTGACCTTCCTGGAAAATGAGTTATACTCTATTTTATAGTTACTATAGGATTCTGACGATGGTGTATAACACACTGATATGTTGGGATTTTGGACTTTATCCATCGTCCTGGTTTTTAATTGTTATCTTAAAAACCAGGACGATGGATAAAGTCCAAAATCCCAACATATCACTCTATTTTATATATATTATGATCGATATTATTTAGGGTGTCTCGTATATTTGTACCTATAATGGTTACCTATTATAATGTGAAGGCTACACGCGTTACTCTGGGTATTACTGTCAGGTTGTTTGTATGTGGAGTTGGCATACTGCATAAATAAATACACGAGTACTAAGCTCAAGGTACTGAATTGCAACACAAATATTTACTGCAACAAAACATGGCTAGAATTAAATTTAACACCAAAATATGTACACACCAAGATAAATTCACACAATAAAGCACTTGCCAAACACACAGATGATGAAGTTCATAAATTATGCATAAAGAATGAAATAAAGTTTTGGTACACTAAGAAACAAAACTTCAATAAAACTTTGTATCATCTACATATCCAAAATGGTAAACAGTGGGGAAACTTATGGGACCTAATAAATCAAAACACCACAAGTAAACTAGTTTTAATTTTTATCTTTTTAATGTCAAATTTTAATGACAAAGTTTTAAACTACATGGAACTAATTATATTAAGGAGTATTTGTTAGCATAAAAATTCATACAAATACAATATGAATTCATATTGATTAAAAATGCAATTCATGAACTAGCACCTGTATTCTTGTATGCCTGAAGATGACCCAAGAAAAGGATCGAAACATGTAGTTACCACCAATGACCAATAAAACAAACGTTGACACAGTAGTGTCTATTTGTCTCTTTCAGAACTGCTGTTGTGTAGACTGTCCTACTACATATCTTTCATATAGCCACTACATTCGTGAAGCAGTATGTACTAAATGAACTAATATTATAATGTATTTTATAACCAAAATACTTCTATAAATTAAAAATAACAAAAACAACTAATATAACAGTGATAATGTTAAGTGGGTAATGGTAACTTGTATAAAAAATTGTCACTTCTGGTGAATTTAAAAAGTTTCCATCATAATTTCTTGGACAGAGTTACTAAATAATTGGTTTCTTCCAACAGTACTTAGCTATTTGCTATGACTTACAACTATGACACAATTAAATGCATAAATATGAAACTCGGTTTTCATAGCAGTATATGTTCTCTGTAGTCTTTTGAGCATCTAATCATCACATAATGGAAATTTGGTGATCTATAACGGTCACCCATCCAAGTCAAATTACAAATGATGCTGCTGGCATGTAATTTTTTCAGGAAGTCATCTATTGAGCTACTGATACTGATCATTGTTCTCTGTTAACTGGACTTACACTACCCCTTTGGCAATCCTGTCTCTTTTTTCTTTTCTTTTCACCAGTTGAACACGGTGCTGTACCCAAAAGACTACAGTATGAATATTCAAAGCACAATTCTAGTAATTTGGTTACTCCATTCCCTTCACCTACTATGATGAACAGCTTTTGACAAAGTTTTTCTTATTGTTTGTTATTATTTCCAAGAACTAAAGGTCTGAAAGCACTAAAATGAAGGCATTTTAAAATCTTCACTGTAGCACCAATGGACTATTTAACATAGCTTGCACTTAAAAAGTTCTGTATTCAAATAACATACTTTGAGCATGTACATAAGTTTCTAGCTATGCTGCAAGAGACTATCACAACTTTTGTAAATGCAAAGCTGACATGTCCTGCAGCAACTGTTGCAAAGTATGTGAACTTAGGGTTGCCACCTTAAAAGATTTCACGATTTTAAATAAAAAAAAACTGCAAATGTAAATACATTGAAGTATTCTACATTCAAATATGACTGAATTAGATACACTTGAAAGGATTCTGACAGTGGTGTATGCTGTACAGAACTATTAGACTTATTTTGTACTCTATCTATCATCTGGTATATATAGAAGAAAAAGAAACACGTTTCGGAGACTGGATCTGTCTCTGTCCTCAGGTGGATGGGGCAGGATAAACCTACTCAGTTTGGCCTGTTAGAAAGAGCTAGTCTCAATCACTGGGTCAGGTCTTTCTAATGGGCCCAACTGAGTAGGTTTATCCTGCCCCATCCACCTGAGGACAGAGACAGATCCAGTCTCTGAAACGTTGTGGATTTTTGTCTTCTATACACCAGATGATAGAGTACAAAATAAGTCTAATAGTTCTGTACAACTGAATTACTGATATGCTAGAATTTATACTTGTTCTGTCGGTATAGTTCGCTTGTGGACTACAGGACACGGAGTTTGTTTGTTGACTGCTCTTCATCAGAAGCATCCAGGAATTAACGGGATTATGATGCATACATTTTTCAATTTAAGTAAACATCTTCACTGCACAAGTAAATTAGAGCAATACTGCTCAAATTGAGTGATGTTAACAATATTCCTCAAATTCAAAATTACTTTTGTTTCATCAATTCTAGAGGCTTATCTCATCAATACTGCCATCGCTGGATCTGCTGTGAACTCCTGCTTCATATTTGCAATCAAATTTCATGGCATGACATCAAAAGAAGAATCAACCTTGTGTCAATCAAATTTCTCTTCCAATCTGTTTTGAAACATAAGTAACCAAAATGAGTAGGTATTATCAGTTGTAATGACATGCAGTTTGGAGACAGAGTAGTGTTTCAGTAAAACATACTGCCTCCATCTTCAGGGTCAAAGAATAAGCCAAGCAAGTGCCAAGTTCACTGCCTCCTCCTGGTTTCTTACTTGGCTTAATCTTTGATCCTGAACATGGAGGTGATATGTTCCTCTGAAACATTATGCCACCTCCAAACTACATTACATTGATGTCAGGTTCTATATATGAAAAATCTTTCATAATATAAAAGGTATCAAATCTATAAAAGTCACAGCCAACTACTTGAAGAATTTATAACTGTCACAATGAATGGGCAGCATACCTCTTGCCTACATCAAGAATGGCTCTGGTAAGAAAGCGTGTTGCTGCTGCTGGCCTTGGAGTGGCTACAAGAGAAGGGAAATGTTTGTAACTGATAGTACACTAATTTTATCAACCACCCATATGATCTCTCCTTTTTCCATCATGAAACCTAGAAATAGCAGTAGAAGTTAAAGCAGTCAGGCAGTAAGATGGATTGGAGGTTCTCACAGCAGTGACAGCGAAGAATATGACTTCTGGGTTGTAACATCATGATATCTGGAGAGGGTCCAACATTTTGGGGGATAATATAGCTTCTGTCTTCATACTTAAAAATAAGTTCAGCTTGCTGCCTTTGTGCTGTATTCTTGCTTTGCTTAATCTTTGGTATTGAAGAGAGATGGGGACATGTTCTTCTGCAATGTCACACTCCGAACTACACAATATTACAACTAAGAAGACCATACTTTTCATAATCAGATAGCAAGTTTGAAAGTACAAGCTACATAGGCCTATAGCTGACACCTCTGTACAGTTCAGATGGTACTGCAATAACAATACAAACAATGACTTTCTTTAATGCTAAATCTCTCATAGTTTACAAGCGTTCCATTCTAAAAATGCAATTCCAAATTACACATAACATTTGTTTCACAGCTTACTTACAGTACAAATGTGTTGATTATACATAATAAACCAACAAAACAATTCAACTTCTGACAAAGTTAATAACAGATATTTCCAGACTAATTAAAGATTCTGTGGCCAAAATGCACACAGGAATGGCAAGATTGTAGCAATCCCCAACATAATATCGCATAATAAAAGCATGATATCTGTTCCCTTTTCAATGCATTCAAGAACTCCTAAGGTCACAGCCTTATAGAGTTTCATTATTCAAGTTGTGAAATGCTTCATAAGCTTCAAGTTCTCTCTTTTCTTTCTTATGGTTACGGTGTTCAAACTCCAACCTGTGAACAGCATTCACATTCAAAGAAAATAACTTAACCGCACATTACACAACAAACCCACAAAAACTATGTGGTATACCAACTCTTAATGCCTACCTTTCTTTCTAGAAAAAGAAAATGGTGGAAAGGAAGGCTCTAAGAAAGAATGCAGGCTGGAAAGGAAGTAAGGAAGAAAGAAAGAAAAAAAAAAAAGAGAAAGAGGAAGGAAACCTGAAATGCAAACAAGGAAGATAATAAAGATGGTACACATGTTTCATGGTTTAATACTGCAGTCAATTTTATGTTACTGTCAGTATCTAGGCTGCAGAGGATCAAATGGCAAGATAACTGATGAGTTAGAAAGGATCTGGATGGTCATGTCTTAATTGGAATACTACCCTATTGTTCACCTGGAAGGGATAAGAAAATCCATGAAGACCCTGTCATGAGAGTTGGTATCCCAGACATAATTTAAACCAAGCACCTCCAAAACACAAATCTAGAGTGCTACCACTATACCATCCTGCTCTGTTTGCCAGAAACAGTGGTGGGTTTTGTGTGTTAACATTGTATGAATTCAGAAAACCCATCATACTGGTGGTGCTGTAACAGCTGCCATGTCATGGAGATATACAATTTCCTGCAGTCTCTTCAAATTTCATGGCTAAAACTTGAAAGTTAGATTAGCTTTCTCTTCTCTCAGAAAGGAAATTCTTTGTGAAACGTAACGTAAAGTTTTGCCTGTGTGATGTGCCACATCAGAGAGTTTAAAGACGGGTACATTTCTCATAAAACTACATAATTTTATACCAATTTCTATGTATTGATTTTTTCACACATGGGTTAATGTAAAAAAGAAGTACTGGAACCCCACCTTATAACAAGCAGACAGAGCCAAACACAGGAACTTACAGCAAAACTTAGTGTTACAGGCTATGCAGGGGTTTATGGGCTGTTTCTTAAAAACCGTAAACCGCAAGGCTTGGTATTGGAACCAGTCTCAACATGGTAGCAATGGGAGAAATCTGTGTCCCTTTCAGTAACCAACATGAGGACCAAATCACTGATTCAGCTATCCCAGTTAACATATCAAGTTTAAGATTGTTTACATAGAGGCAATTCAAAAAATTCTGTATGTGACCATTATGCACTGCTACATACAACTGATTGTGTGTATGGCCACCAAATGAATCAACAGAAACAATAAGTCAAAACATAGATGGACTTGTTTCTTACATAACATTTCCACCACTAAAGTTGACAAACTTTTCCTATCCGCACAAGAGACGCAGTCTGTGCTTGGACAGTGTAATGATAATATAACAGTTTTGTTGCTGACTTCTGTGGATCCAAATCAGCGTTCAAGCATCACTGAGGCAGATCCTTCATGAAAACAAACAAAAGTAATCAAAAGGTGACATTGTTATATAACAGAAATCTACCTGTGATTTATGATTCGGTTGACAATCTTCTCCGTTGTCATGGTGTTCTCCGAGTTCAATAATTTAAATTTACCCTGTCGCTTTGGCTCAGTGTAAGGGTCAGAACCATCAGCATCAGGCTGGATGGGTGTCTGTCCATGACACACCATGTCCACTTTGAAGTGTTCCATGAGGTTCTGGCTTACAGCATAAGGAGCTCCAATCACCACCTCAGAAACATACTGAAAGCAAGCAGGTCAACATTCTAACATCGCTTACAGAGGGTGTTCAAGTTAAAACAAACACCAATCAGACACAAATATTATGGTGAGTACTATCTCTTGGGATGTGACACTGCACAGTGTGGTAGAAGTAAAGTGGAACCTCGCTTAACGAGCACCTCATAACGAGTAATTCACATAACAAGCAAAACAAATTGTAAAAAAATGAGTCGCTTAACGAGCGACGTTTTGCATAACGAGTGACGAGAAGGGAAGTCCCGGATTGTGCACTTGCTACATCAGTCTGTGTTTAGCACTCATTCCGCAAGAATCTTAGTGTCGCTTGTGATCACACATTTTTCCGAACTTGTGTTCAGACATATTATTTGTGATTTTTTTGTGCAAAGTTTAATAACCCTTGCAAAAATGTCCCCGAAGAAAAAGCCGCAAAAAGACAGCCATAAGAGAATAAAAATAACCGAGAAATGAAATGTAAAATCATTGAAAAGCGAGAACGAGGTGTGAGCGTGGCTGATCTAGCACGCACATACAGTCGGTCTACATCAACGATTTGCACTATCCTCAAGAACAAGGACAAGATTAAGGAGATAGATGCTTCAAAGGGAGTGACAAGAATATCTACGCAACGGTTATGCATTCTTGATGATGTTGAAAGGTTGCTCCTCATATGGATAAACGAAAAGCAATTGCAAGCTGACACTATTAACGAGAACATCATTTGTGAGAAGGCAAAAGTCATTTTCGCTGACCTCGTTAAGAAGACGCTGAAGCATTTAAAGGAAGCCGTGGGAAACTGTTGCATTGTACATTGAGAAGCAACACCCTAATAAGGCAGTGGCTATGTGTGCTACAAATTTATTTAATGATAATGCTGTGTCGCATTTTCACCAAATTTTGAAGTGTCAGCAAAAACAAATGTCTCTAGACAGCTTTCTAGTAAAAAAGAATTAGATATGTATCATAAATAATAAACTAATTATTTCGATTTTTTTTCTGCAAATCGAAATCGCATTCCAGGTTGGTTCATTCTGCATAGAAGAAAAGATGAAGATGATTCATGCTCCTAACAATGTATATATAATTTTCTTTGAATAAACGTTATACATAAAATTTTTTGAGTATTTTTTTCGGCATGGAACGCATTATCGTATTTTACATTAATTTATATGGGAAAAATTGTTTCGCTTAACAAGTGTTTCGCATTACGAGTACGATTCTGGAATGAATTATGCTCGTTAAGCGAGGTTCCACTGTATGCTGAAATTTTGGATGCATCTTCTTCTTCCATCTTCAGGGTTGAAGAGTAATACATAGAGCAGCGAGCAGAGTACTCCGACCTGCTTGTGTCTATTAAATTTTGACCCTGAATTTGCAGGCAGTAAATTCCTCTGAAATGTCCATAAATGTCTATCAGATGACACAGCATCATATCCCAAAAGGTAATATGTTCTGTCATCTAAAGCAAGACAGCTCCTCCAAACCTTGTTTTGTCAAACATATACACTACAGCAGTGTTTCTCCATCCCCAGGCCCTGGCATCAATTATATTGGGCCCTCATATTATAGAAAAAAATAATTTACCGGGCCCCGTTCTGACAAAGGCTGAGAACCACTGCATTACAGGACTGAAGCAGCATTCAGATATAACACGAATGAGTCATTCTAATTTGATTTTCCATGTTAAGCAACAACGAAGTGGATTATACTGAGATGAGATTACACTAAACTCCACTTACCATCTTTCGTAAGCCAATGGCTGTCCTTCAATGTGGAGTCTTAATGACATATCCATGCACAACATGACCAACCATGTTTACCTTCCTTGATGATGAAAACAAAGAAAGTTTCCCAAAACACTAGACTTCTGCTCTGAATTGATGCAGCTGGTCATAAAAGCAGAATTTCAGACTTTCACCCAAACAAGTACAATATGACTCACCCTCACGCTCGTCTTACAGAAGCTAAGCAACCACACTGCGGAGCTCAGTGACAAAACAGATACGAGAAATATTGGTTCATACAGACAGCGCTGTTGGAAGTATAGTCCTTTTCTAAACTTCAGATAAAGAACAGTTAAGGTCAGGCTGTAAATGTAAATCTGATGTTTCCCCTTGCCAATAATACCTTACCCTTTTTCTTCAATATATGACCAAAATAGTAAGATGGCATGGCAAAAGGGTACACTCATGATGACATATCATTATCCTACATTCTTCTAGGTCTTCTATGCGGTCACCTTCTAAGAGATTTTTTCACTAGTATCTGTATGAATTTCTTCTTTACCCCAATTCCGATATACATGTCCAGTTCATTCTAACCTCCTTGATTTTAAGATCCTAATAATACTACATGGCCAGTCACGGTAGCTGAGCGGTCTAAGGCATGCACTGTCTTTGCTCGTTCAGAAGCCGAGATCGTGGGTTCGAATCCTGCTCAGGGCATGGATGTTTGTGTGCGTTTTTCTGTGTTTGTCTATAGGTAGAGGCCTTGCGATGAGCTGATCACGCGCCCAAGGAGTCCTACCGAATGTGTAAGATCTAGAAAAACCGAAGTGAACGGAGAAGTTCATGGAGGTAGGCCTAAGCCCACTGGGGCTGTAGTGCCAAGGGGGGGGGGGAATTAATACTACGTGATATGTATCAACTGCAAAGCTTTTTTTTTGCATTACAATCTTGATCTTCTGTCTTTAACCTCCGGATATTTTCCTTAAATTCTTCTTTCCAAACATAATTTAGTTCTCTTGCTGTATGATACCTGAAGACCACATTTTGTAACCATTATCTTTTTGGTAACCTGTGGCTTTCCTTCACAGCAGCTGACAACATTTCCAGTCAACACATTCACCCATCCTATCAAGCAGATTGACTGCCACTATTAAATTTCCCCTTGAGACACCATATCTTGCTCAGAGAGAAGTTGCAAACTGTTTTCTTCACAGTTACAGTTGCTTTCAGTTACAGCCAACAGATGGCGCACCTCTGTACTTAAAAACCTCTGTGCTAGGCTACATTAGCCTTCACCTCAAAATATCATAATGGCTGGTATTTCTCTTGCTTTTAAATTGAAATGCAACAGTGAAAACTCAATTTATTAAATATCTAGGGAATGTTTTTTTTTTATACTAAATCAAGATTTTTCACTAAATGGAGGTTATGCGAAATTACATAACACAACTGTTCACCTCTATATTAGAATTATTTGATATATTTAAGAGATACAATTATGTAACAAATAATACCAAGGTAATTTCTAAAATAAATGACAAACACTAAACGAAACTGAGATGGGAACAAAGAAACTATGACAGCACAAGGGGCCCTGTTTCAGTGTGTGTTCAATATGTCACTTGTGAAATATTTTCATTGTACAGCACAATTTCTGAAATAGGGAATTAAATGTGAATATCAATTACTGTTTCAAACACAATCAGACTGAAGTTCTCGAAGGTAGAAAATTAAGCTGTATTGTTTACTAAATCAAAAGTCATTAAACACAGAAAAATAATGTACTCCTTACATTGGGCTTTGGCTCAGAAGAAAAAAAAACAACTAACTAAGGCAGTTTGCTAAGTGCACTTGACAAGCAATTTACACAAGAGAAACGATAATCAGGTCAATTAAAAGTACTGGTAGTTGTTTACGGGTGTCATTCTGATCAGTAAGTGCAGCCAAGGATTTGCGTTATCAGAGTGATTTCGTACATCAATATACATCACTGTTTTAAGAACATCCCAAATAAAGACAGAAACTACTAACCTTACAAGCCAACACACTAAGCACCCTCTCATGAAGATTCATGATGGGGTAGTTGCTACCCTTGTATCTGTTTACTATCGGATCTGTGTGTAGTCCAAGAATCAGATAATCTCCTTCTGCTCTGGCTTTCTCAAGGAAATCCAAATGTCCAACATGAAACAGATCAAATGCTCCAGCCACGTATATGATCCTGTCATTAGGCTGTGAAAATAAAAGAAAATGTTAAGTTGAGGGGTACAGCCCTCTTATATTCCCAGATTATATCAGAAAATTGATTCAACTGCAAAAGTCAAGGCTATGGAAGGAAGGCAGTGCGCTGACGAGCACCACCGCACAAACATCAAAACTGCTCAGCAACATAACCAACACAGTTTAATTCTCCATACAATGGTCTAAAATCCAAACTTATATTCTCATCACCAGGAGTTTTTTTCATGAAAATTCCCTGCACCTGCCCCAATATTTATACTTTTAATAACTGATCATATATCATATTTTATTACTGTCTTTTACATGTGTATTCATGTGTTCGCAAAAAGATCACTTACTCGTACACAGCTTCCTCTCCATATATGAAATAAATAGGTTTGATGATGGCACATTCAAACTGCTGATACGTGTATCCTTTTACAGTAAAAGTTGTATCTGGCTGAAATCTTAATGTTTATATACATTAGACTTATATAATGGGAATGTAACAATTCACATTTAAATACAGAAGGAAGTTCTCATACGAAGTTTTAATGTATTATCCAAGAATTTACCTGGAGGACAAGCTAACAAAAACATAAAATCAGGATAGGCATTCTCTAAAGAAAGAATCTGAAAACAGACTTCAAAAATATGAGACAATTTTGACATTCAGCCAATAGGCTTTCTTGTTAGTTGTTGACAATTATGCCTCTTCTGGTGAAAACACCGTTGGAACAGGCTGGGTTACCAATGTTTCACAAAAATTAGCAGTCTCCATCTTCAGGGTGAAGTGGCTGATGGAAGATCTCATGGTAACTTTCAATACCATAGGAAAATACAAGCTGTTTGGCAAATTTAAACTAAGTAATATCCCTACAATCATGTGATAAGTCAACTACTTCAGAAAAGGTGGCTAGTAGCCTGAGCTATTCAAAGGACAGATACCTAACAAATGTTAGTCTTCAAGCATCACAGTCAAACCAACATGCCAAACAGACTGACGTACTGGTATTGCTTCTGATTCATATCTGTTAAGTGTTTGGTTCAAAACTAAGCCAGGCCTTTGGTTAACCTGAGGTATATCTGCAGTTTCCCTCAATTTCTCCAGGCAAATGCAGGGATAGTACCTTGGTTAGACACAACCACTTCCTTCTAAATCCTTTCCAAAGTATTGTTCATCTACCATCCATTCATTTCACACTATTTAGCTACTGAAAGCATCACTAAGTAACCCACAAACACACCAACATATTCATCTCCTTGCTGATACAAAATGATCAGCTGCTTCCGGAGTTAAATATATCACACTATTCTCTAATACCTCACATTCTCATCTCACACACAATAACATGTCAGAAGTTTGTTCAATCTGCGGTACCTTCGGTGGCTTTCCATCACTAAACTGGATGATCTCCTGTGTCGTGGGAAGAAACTGTGAACAGCCAGTGTATGGACTTCGGGCATCAGAGTCTAGACCGAGCTGTGAAGAACCTTCATGGCCAACATCATATTCCAATGGTCCCTGACGGAAATGCTGCCGTGTCATGAGCAGCATACGGCCCACAAGGTCAGTAGTGGACACGCCTGCTGTCCTCTGAACTTCCCTAACAAAGAATAGCACATGATGTTTCACTAATATAATTTTCAAACAAGTCTACGAACACAACAGAAAATGTACTGTATATCCTTTATATTAAAAATAGGCTGCGCCATAGCTCAAGTGGTTAATCGCTGGCTTCCCACCTCCGCAGACCGGGTTTGATCCTAGGTCTGGTCAAGTGAGATTTGTGGCAGACAAAGTGGCGCTGGGGTGGGTTTTCTCCGAGTACTTCAGTTTCCCCTGCCAATCTTCATTCCACCAAATTCTCCATCATCATAATCAGCCGGGGCAGGTACAATAGGCTAATCAGGTGTCATCATGCTGAGTGAACCCAGCTGGACTCCACCCCCCACTAGTGATTTAAAAAAGAATTATATTAAAAATACTAAGGGTTATCTTCTAGAGGTTGGTGACACACAGCGTTCAGTCTGATGCACAATGAAATTCAATGAAATTTTGAATGGAGTTTATGCTGAGGATGTGCGCACACTGCAGCAACGATCAATGACAATTTGACGGTAACTCAACTGAAACTTATGTTGCAGTAGTCTTGATGCATAGATGTGATTGAACCAGTGTTAACATATCAGTTCTGCTGTATGTATCACGTTCACTGCAACTGCAGTTGCGCTGGAGAGTTCCCAATGATAGTTGTCAGTGCCATCCCCCACCTCCCAAAAGGACTAACTTGAATTTCATCAAATTAAAGGATACCTCCTGACACATTTTCCAATTCATTATTCAATAATCATCCCACAATTTGACACTATTCAGGCCGATTACTGACATCATCAAATAAAGTATAAATAAATAAAATATTAAAAACCTCTGTGGTTTTAGTAAAAGAAAAAGTGAAGTAAAACTATCCCTGTACCAGGCCGTGAAGGCCCATAGGGTTGTGAGACGTTGAGGGTCCCACATTATCTAGACAATCGGCTCAAAGATGGCGGTAAGGTTGTCAGCCTTACGCGCCGGCTGCGCTTTACTCCCTAGGAAAATTATTTAACCCTTTTGCGCGGTCATTTAAATTCCGCTGCCGTGTCTCTCCGGCGGTAATATATTCAGCCGGCCATTTAAATTTTGCTCGAAAATGATTTATTCATCATTGTTCTTAAATTATATGAGATAGGAACATGAAACTTTCACTAAAATGATCTTAAAAGATGGTTTTATAACCTTGCCTTATAATATGAGCACCCGGTATCTCGGTAATGGAAGCAGGTGGATTAGAATTTGAGCAGAGTATGGTACGCATTGAAGCATTCTTCTATACGCAGCGCTGTCTCACATTCACCACACCAATACTGCGTATCTCTCATTTGGCTCTTTTTTCCGTAAACCTAACATCTTCTGTGCGGCCTTGCCTTCTTCCCCATGGGGGGAATACAAGAGGAAATGTCTCTCTGTGAGTCGTATAGCTTGCCAGATTAGCTGCAGTAAATCAACCTTTATGTTATCATAACAAGGGGTTGGTGCTTCTGCGTTTCAGATTCCAACCATTTTGGCTGCCACAGATGTCGTAGGGGTGACCACAGAATTCATGAAGTTATTCTAAGAACTGGCTGGTATGTAGTGAACGAAAGCAGAGCTTAGCTGGCTCAAAAAAATATTTATGGTCATCCCTCGAAACGACCACCAAGGTCAGTACGATAAAATGGAGTCAACTGGAGCGATAATACATGAAGGAATGAGTTCTTTTCCCTCCCCCACACACA
>NW_019734348.1:111347-157769 GCF_002891405.2 Cryptotermes secundus
TTCTAAGAACTGGCTGCTATGTACTGTGCGAAATCAATCGATCTTGCAAGAATAAAATTTGGACATCCCTCTTCTAAGAATTCCAATTGAGTGTGTTAGTGTGGCCAGCTCAGGGCAATATGATATTATAAACACAGCACATATCACTCTCTGCTGTTTATAACTTCATAGGAAAGAAAACACGCCATCCATAACGGTTTGAATGAGGAAATCTCTTCCAAGAGCAACAGGATTTTGCTGCAAGACAGGCATATTTAATGATGACTTAACGCAGCTAAACTCGTGTCCCATTATATATAGAACTTCTGACAACAGGCCAGCGAAAAATCTAACAATCTACAGCAAAACCATCAATTATTATGGGCGTTATAACATAGGTGTGCAGCTGGACGAAACATAGACGTCGAACCCCCGCAGATGATTTAAATACCTTGACGAAACATACATGTCAAACCATGCTGAACGGTTAATTAATTCCTGGTACTCATTTCTGTTAGAGGCTGAGTAAACCCTAGGGCCTAGTGCGGCTGGAAGGATTAGGTCAATTGAAAAAAATCCAATGACCTCATCAGGATTTGAACCCGCGACCTTTAGTGCCAACTTTAGTGAACAGAGGGTGTTGCGCGGTCAGAGCAACAAATCCCCCCGCCGTTAATTTCGGTTTTCTAGACTGGAGCTGCTATTTCCTTGAAATAGCTCCTCAATTATCCTCACAAAGCTGAGTGGTCCCTGTTCCAGACCCACTACATCTCAGAAAATCTGGTAGCGCCGGGAATCAAACCTGGACCTCTGACCACTAGGCAACAGGGACAGTAAAATAAAATATTATTTGTAAATAACAAAGCCTGGATACTTGAGTCAGTACAGTGATGGGCTACAGGCTGGACAGCTGGAGTGCAATTCTCAGCACGGGTGAGAGATTTTTCTCTTCTCCATAGCGTCCAGACTGGTGCAGATGACCACCCAGTCTCCTATCCAATGGGTGCCAGGAGCTCTTTCCCTGGTTATAAAGCAGCAGGGGTATGAAACTGACCACTCACCTCCATCTATTTTTCATGGCATAGTGCTTAATTAAATAAGCACAGGGAAAAATTTACCTTACCTTCTATCTCTTAAATTACACAAAGTAACATACTTGTATCTGCCTGCAGCTTTAACTAGATGATAAGTGTCAACACCATCTGCTGTCATTGTGATGTCATCTGAAAGATAGGAAGGAAAACTAATAGTCATTTCACATTTCTGAACAGAAAAAATTAGTGAGAGAATAAAACTGTTCTTACTGCTTCATTCTTTCATTGACAATATTCTAATGCATGCAAAACTAGTCTATATCATTTATGCATTATGTTTCAGTAAGTTAGGAGCAGAAAGGGAACATAATCTTACTTCAGTCTACTGTTATCTGCACCAAGAAATTAATCCCCATTTGGAATACAATAGCAAAACAAGTATCAAAATTAATCCCTTAACCTGAGCTGCGAAGCCCGTAGCACATCTCTACACTGACTGAGCTACCCTGGCTGCCTCTATGAACACAAACCTATAAAAAATTAATACTTCAAACAAAGTATTCATTTCTAAAGAGTACGGTCTTCTGGGTTGTGATGCTGTGCAGTTCAGAGAAGTCTCAATGTTTCGGAGTAACGTACTGCCTCCACATTCTGGTTCGAGTGAGCCAAGCAAGAAACCAGCAAGAAGAAGGCAGCTAGTATCGTTCAAAACTGGCTCTGCCTGCTAGCTGCTTCATGCTTGGCTTATTCTTTAACCCTGAAGATGGACGCAACACATTTCTCCAAAACATCAGTCAACTTTCAACAGACTATATGCCATTATATCCCAGAAGCATCAGGCTCCGTTCAAACTCTTGCATCCTACAGAAAATAATTATTATAACCTATAAATGTAGGTCACTGTTGTGTGAACCTCTTCCTGTCAGCAGGCAATCAACTAATATCAGGTGTACAGGTAACATATTTCACAGTATCTTTGGATGTTCTCTATGTCAGATTGGGGTAGGAACTAGGGAGAAACTTTGAAGATAAAATCTGCATTTCTATACATAAACAATATGCAAAAAAATATTTGAAACAAAAATTGTAGGTCTGAATGAGATCTGTATTTCTGTCATGTGCTTACACTATATATGATTACCTGTTCTTTTCTAAAAATTAAGTTGTACTGAATCTTGACAGGGCCACGCAGTAGTGTAGTTGGTTGAGGCACTATACTACAAGCCAGAAGGTTGCAGGTTCAAGTCCTGATGAGGTGGATTATTTTCAATTTATCTAATCCTACCAGCCGCACTGTAGCACTGGGAGTGACTCAGCCTCTAACAGAAATGAGTACCAGGAATCTTCCTGCGGGCTAAAGGGCGGCTTGTGTGCAAGGCTGACGACCTTACTGCCATTTGTGAGCTGTTTGTCTAGAGAATGTGGGGCCCTCAACGTTTCACAGCCCTACGGACCTTCATGACCTGTTACAGGGATAGCTTTACCTTTCTACTGAATCTTGATGTGAAGTATGAATTATGTTTGACTGTTTCATTTATTCAGACCCATTTACCCAACATTTTTTATGCAAATCCAAACACCAAATCTTCATTGAATATGTTGACCAATTCTGGAGATGTCAATGTCACATAACATGCAGATACAGAAATGGACATGGCCACACCATTATGGATTAACTTTACTGGGCAAGGAATGCATAATAAAGCAGCATCAACTGCAGAGTTATTTAGCACCATAAGCGATGGATAATTATGTATACGTGATCATAAAAGATTGCTCAGGAATGGTCCAGCCCTATTTGAGACAGTGTTCTCAGAACGTCTTGGATGTACTGAAGGTAACTGAGGAAAACCATTAGAAATCTCAGTCTGGCTAGCTGGTAAATAAGTTAAATTCATAGTTCAAATGTGTTTCATAAAGTAGTTCCTATTGGACTGCAATAGAAACAAATGAAAACTATGACATTTTGATTACAATATCATGTGTTATACCACAGAGTATGCTCACCTCCATGAACACAGAAGTCACAATGATATTTATCCAGTGTTTCTAGGCTTGTGACATATGGAACTCCCTCCACCACTTCATCAACCCACTTGATGCCACGTACCATTTTGTATCTAAAAAAATTAAACATGACTAGCAATTTCTCTCCAATATTAACACTCTTGTTCTTTTTTCCTTTTTTAGTAATTATGTTCATCATCACCATCATCCTCAATGTAATTTAGTTACACAAATCTTTACATTTACTACAAAACTTCATTACACAACGGCAGCATTCTTATCTGACTCCTAAAGCTTTCTCCTAATAGTTATGAAACTGACTCAGTCATCAATTTATCCTGTATCTTTATCCTGCCTTTTTCCTAGACATTATCGTAGATTTTAATTTCTAAATAACTTCAGTATAGATTTTCTACCTGTTTCACAACAATGTTTGTTCACAGAGTAAAATATAATTATATTTGACGAATATAAAAATTGTAAATAATATAGTCAATGCTGTAACATTAAAGCAGCCAATTGTAAATACCTTTCTTCTTCTGTAAATACTGGGGGTCCCTTATGTTTAGTTATTTCATTGTCATTGTGGATTCCAACAATGAGGTAATCTCCGAGAGCTTTTGCTTGTCGTAATGAATTTGCATGTCCAAAATGGACCATATCATAGCTGAAATTTTATAAAAAAAAATCATGAGTATGATGCAATTATTATTATTCGTTCTCCAAATACGATCTATTGAATCGACATCACAACTCTGACAAGCAATTACAGTTCTTTAATTAAAACTGTAGAATTTAATGTCTGTTACACCCAACAACGTTCTGCTCCATGTTGGACCATTTACACTCCGCTAAATAAAATTATTACATATACAAAATACACTTCTCTGAACACCTCCAAAATATATCGAAAAATAATAATACAATAGGCCTACCACCCATCACACCAGACACGAACTGTTCTGCTCTTATCTTCAGACATTTCGGTAAATACATTTACGTCCCCTACTCGCAACCACTACAACCCATTCACATCACGCCTCCAAATCCTCAGGTCATGCAATTAACTCGTCACATAACCGCAGACACCGCAATTAGCTGGCTCAATTCGTGGCTCTTTCCACTGCCTTTGAAAACAACCAGGGTTTCCAACTATACGGACTACAAGTGCGAACGATGATAACTTGAATAACGAAAATCAGTAACTCCTGCAGCCGGCCTACGGGTAAGTTAGGTGCTGCCATCTAGTGAAGGTGCACTAGAGAACTAGAGAACTAGCGGTGTGTAACCGCCAGTTCAAGACATGAATAGTCACATGACATTAATATGGTAATACATTTATTTCCTACTTACTTCCGGTATTCGGGCGACTGTCGGAAATTCAAACATACTAGCATAATACTTCAATCACAAGATTGCACTGTAAGCGTACTTCTACAAGGCCATTACTGTCTAATGAATAGCCTTGCAATAAATCCATACACATAGTCAATCAGCACTTAATTCGGGCACATCACTAGGACTCCAACACAAAGTTTATCTACAGTTGCTTGGTTGGATCTCCTACACATAGTGTAGGTTGGGTTATTGCTATTCAGAATCGTTCATTGTTTGACACATCCATACAATGTTTCAAACATTGCTCACTTTTCTTCATATGTGAAGAAGAGTTTCATATTGTAATTTTTATTCTATGTTACCACTTTCTTGCTTTCGTTTCAAGTCCCTTATATAGTTGCATCATGATAACAAACACAGGAACACTATAGATTTTGTACTTACATATCTACTGCAATAATGTATCGGGAAACCTCAAATCACAAATATACTGAGTACTGAAAATTGCATACACATGTTGCTATTTAACTGAATAAAACACAAACTTTAGTCATTAAAATATGCATTTCAGAGAAAGTATTATATTATGATCTCTTTTAACTTTTAATGTAAAAACATCCTTCAGTATACATATGGTCTATATATGCAAACTTATACAGAATTGTTTAAATGATTCACAATTTGCCTCTGTTATGAATTAAGTTTGTCCACCTCTAGTGATCTTGATTGATCTTGATAATAAACATGTACCAAAATCTGCTTCCGGAAATTCCAAGCTTGTGTCCATAACATTACCATATATACCATACGAACAAGTATTGATTAATATTAATATATATATAATATTAGTTGTACATATTTTTTGTGGACATACATGGCGATTAAATTCGTCAACACGGCCTGTAACAGGTTCTTCACTCAACATCGACTATGGTTTCATCAAGTGGAGATTTTGAAACACTAGCCAGAGCTCTCAAGTGTGCTATCTGATAAGTCATCTACATTTGCTCATCTACGTCTGCTGTACCTAAGGTTTGAGTACAGCTATTGGCAACTGCTCTGCCAAGTACAGCATCACCATCCCACCAAGTACCTAAGCTTCTAAAGGTGATTCCAAGTTCTGACATTATATAATGTTAAGAGAAAGTAGTGAACATAGGTCCCAAACATGTATTTGTATTTATAGGTCTTAGATGCCAAGTACAATAAAATTCTTGCATGATTTTGCATTGAAATTAAAACACTATGAGTAATGAAGATCTGATTTATGTGTGCACTCTCAAAGGTGCTACTTCTTGACATGGACAATCACCCACCACCCATAGACAGCGCACAAAGCCACAGCACACAGAAAATAATCCTCAATTGCAAGAAGACCATATTGGTTCAAAACATGTTGTAGAAGTGACATTTATAAAAGTCTGACAATGTAGCACACAAACTGCCTATGAGCACAACAAGAAGCTGCACCTTCAAGACTGTACACACATATAAAATCATTAACCACTAACATAAGATCTGAAATATAAACTAATAAATAACCATTACTGTTATATATTTGTTTATTCATATCCATAAATATTACACTTCAAATTATTGGAAAGCAGTTTTACTTTACAATTATATCATGTTACATAAAAGCTCAGTGAAAAATATATGTATTATGGATTATACAACAAAAACTCAAGTGTAACGCAGTTTTGTAAGAGTTACATGGTCTTCAAGAAAATATGAAGTTACTAGCATTAATTTGTTAGCATATGGATAATAACTACAGATAGAATTGTGACTCCAACTAAGGTCTTTGCAGACAGAGTATAGTATCAATTTTAGGCATGGCCAATGTCACCTGAACACAGAGTAGATCTGATCTAGTTCACTGAGAGAGAGTAGGTATCAAAGGGCTGTGTGGTTTAGCCAAGCAGAGGCAGTGAGAGTGTCAACATATTTCCCTGCTATGCATCACAGTTCTCTTTTTCAGTTCTTTGTTCAGACATACCACATCTCTCTACATTCCTATAGTCTTATGTGCACACCAGTAGTCATGACTAAAAAGACAAACAGTAATTGAATCTGTTGTTATAAATGCAATTCGTCATTGAAATTAAATCTAAACCTGCAAATAGTCTGCAACACTTTTGAACCAGTTACATTAATTCAGTCCTTTGCATCAGCAATTCCACCCGCTGTTATAGCAAATGTAGCTTCACTCTCAGGCAAGTCTGGGCTGCAGTAACAAAGAAAACATATTTCTAATTCTTAAAAAACCATTAACAGTAATGAATTCTTTAATGAAAATGAATAAAAAAATGTTACATAAATATATTATACAAAGAAAATTTCAGGGATTCAGGATTACTGAGTTGTTTTCTATAACAACAACAACAACAATATTAATAACAACAATAATGACAATAATAATAACAACAACAACAACAATAACAATAATAATGTAAGATTTACAAAATCCTACTTTTATTTATATATACAATTATTCTCATGTAAAGAAAACTAACCTGTCATATATTTTAGCAATTCTTGTCTCACCTCTTCCCTTCCTTAAAGAAACTCGAGTGGTAGAAGCATGAGCTAAAATATTGCCTCCAATAGGCTTTTTTGGATCAGCCTGAAACAAATTAATACAGATGATAAATTCTATACAAATTTCACTACTCTGAAGCACAGGTACCTAACAAATATGCTAGTGTGGTCATTGGAAAAAAAATTATGTGAAGGTAGATGAATAGAGTACAGAATTACATTCATCATCAACATCATCCACCAATGTTCTTTTTTTTTTATGACAAAGCCTTCTCCATTCTTCTTAATTTTCCCTAAGTGCTGTCCTTGTGTGAAGGGCACTCAGGTAGATAGAAATAGTGATATAAATAATAGTATAAAAGTATGACTCAGTGGAGACCCTTAAAATGCTGAATTATGACTTTTTCTGTCCCAGGTTCCTGCTATTTCAGCAATTGTTTCAGTGCTGTCTTCACATCATCATCATCATCATCATCATCATCATCATCATCCTCATTGTCGTTGTCAACATCAGTTTAAGCTGCCCAGTGAAGTTTGTTTTTAATTTCTTTTAATTCAAATTTATGGTTAAAGACCAAGGACAGAGCAGTTAGTAACAGAATCTTAACTGCATGGAGTTAACTGTGAGAAAATCCAGTGTGAAAATTGTGTAAAATATTGGAGCACATGTATTTACAATGCAGTTCAACCAATACAGTAAGTGAACAGTTGAATAGTACATTAAATTTCAATGCTGAAAATGATGACCTAGAATAGAACTCAACTCACCTGAAGTTTGGAAGGTTGCACAATAATTCTCATTTATTGAGGGTAAGTTGTGATGGGAATAAGAAGAAGGGAAAGCGGGGAATGGTGTATTGTCTGTGGGAGACTGGCCTGCGCGGAGAACTTGGGGAGGCTTTGGTTCTGGCTGGGGGGAGAACACAAATCTCCTTAGGGAGCTGTTACTACTGCATCTGGCTCTAATGATTTCTGCAGGATTTGTATGGTTGTGGCATCATCTTGGCTACTTACGTGTATGGATAACATTTTTTGCTGTAGGGCTCAGCTGGTTGAACTTCTGATGCAAACTACTTCTGTGGCTTCACAAACGACCCTACTGGTGCTGTGGGGTGGCTTCTTTAATGCCATTGTGTATTCAAAGTGTATCTTGTGTCCCTGGTTGATTAAATTTCCTGCCATTGCTGAGCAATCCAGATGACAAAACCGAAAATCTCTCTGGTGCTCCTTAATGTAATCTTCGATCAAATGACCTGCCTCAACTCTGAAGATAGCTTCACATTTGCCTGAAGTCTTGTAGAGCCCTGGAACATTTAAACCCAGGCTGTCCCCCACCAGCCTGAAGGCTCCATAGTTTGGGCAGTATTACATATATAGTTTTCATGTTGTACTGCGCCTTAATTTGCTGACATGGTCGAATAGATTCTGTACATATGGTAGAAAGGCTGTGTTGATAGGTTCTGCTTGCTTTCTGTCCTCCTGGTGCAGAGTCCTCTGTGGACATGCCCAGGGGAAATATCAGTTCTTCTTGAATATTCTTTTGAGGTGAAAATTGTAATGAAGGAATGTAAAGCCTTAGGAGTGGATGTAGAAGACCTAGCAATGAGGTTCACACAATCAAGGGAACAATGATATTCCTTTTAACCAACATACAATAATCCCTTCCCTGAATCTTTTGTTGTAACTCTGAAAGCAGAGACTCATAAGTGAATATGAGACAAATAAACATTTGATAATTTAAAGATTCATATAAAATAAATTAACCTGGAACATAAGAGTAGCCCCTGGGTCAGCAGTCATCTGATTTGTTATGAATACTGCTACATTGTATTCCTCTGATATTTTCTGCAGTCGAGACATTAACTGTGCCAGCTTCTGCTGCCTGTCCGCCAACTCTCCTCGTCCACTGAAATCTACTCGGAACAGCGCCATCACTGAATCTACAATCTGAAAAATCAAGTAGCCTCAAGTACATGTCTTAGATAATGTCAATTTTCATCTCACTTCTCTTATGGAAGTCAGTATTTGAAAAGGTCCATGCTCTGTGATTTGTATTCTTATTCATAGTTCCACATTTTTAATTCAGTCCTTCCTGACAATTAATAATGTTGTTCTTGAACTGGTCATTCTTACTTACTTATTCATGGAGCTGAGCCATTCTTGAGGATCCACCAATTCTGCAGCTACTAAAGAATTTCCCAGCATTTTATGGAACCCAAAGGTTCATTACTGTGTTCACAACAGCCCTCCACTGGTCCCTATCCTAAGCCAGATCACTTCAATCTATACCATCCCATCCTATCTCTCTAAGACCCATTTTAATATTGTTCACCCACCTATGCCGGTGGTCTCTTTCCTTCTGGCTTTCCCACCAATATCCTATACGCATTTGTAGTTTCCCCTATTTGTGCTACATACCCTGCCCACTTCATTCTCCTCGACTTGATCATTATAGTTTTGTATATTCTAATTTTTATGTTTTCGGACAGCAGATGAGAAGACAAAAGTTCTGGACAGAATGGTAGCAAGCATTATCCGAGTTAAATCTCCTCTTAATTTCTTCCTGCATCAGGTTTTGATTTGTTATTGTTGTTCCGAACTCTCTGAACTGTGTCACATTTTCATACTATACACACAATATCTGTCCACAGATCCTGCTTGAATCTCTTCTGAAAATGTTTGACATGATTTAGGGATGAAAATGATAGCATATTAAATTAAATAAACTTATGAGTCCTGAAAAACTTTTCCAGAAAAATACTGGGCAACAGACTGAAATAAAGAAGCAGTTTCACAGACACAGAATCTCTGAAAAATTTAATATAGATTAATAAGTAACAGTTAATTCTTCAAAACATGTACGAAATAAATAATATTTTTGTAACTTACCAGCAATTTGAAGACACCTGCCTCTTCATGAAATTTTGCAGCGACGTAGTCCAGGAGGTCATACTGATGTTCACTTGTATAAGCCCGGGCATACAGAACATTGTCTAGCACAGCTGATTGATCAAGATTGAATCTATCTGCAATACTCCGTAGACGGTTTGGACGACTAGAGTTAAAAAGTTATGGAAAACCAATCAGTAAAACCCAGTACTTTTATGTAGTGTGTTTTGTCACCATCCTTCGCTGCGTTAGAAGGTTCAGGTGACTTGTTACAGTTATCACAGAACTGAATATTTTCATTTGAATGAGGATCTTCCAAAGTATTTTCAGCCTCTGGTTGATATTTTACAATTCTGGGAATAGAGGGGGGAGGGATTCTGTTACATCATAGAAAGCATCCCCAATAACCTTTTCTATACAAGCATTTTCCTCAATTTTCTCATGGGATACCGTGTCTTAATTCTACTTAAGTGACCAATTCACAGTGCCAGTGGTACATTAATGCTGCAGAAAATGCCAACATACAAATCCTGCCCGAAGTAACCGTGCTGCTGGAATTCCCATTTTTTGACTGCAAAAGTCATCCATCATCAACATCATCATCATCATCATCATCATCATCATCATCATCATCATCATCATCACCACCACCACCATCATCATCATCATCATCATCATCAAACAGCCAGGCCTGTCTATTCAATCGTGGTTTTGACCATCTGGTTTTCACTTCTTTGGATTTCACAACAGTATATTTTTTCACTGAGCAAGGTAGTCAGCCTTGTGCCCAATTCCCAATTTGGAGTACCAGATCTCTGCATTTATGTCCTCCAGTTATAGGATGGCCCAGTTATACACTCAGGCACTAGGTTCCCTACTCATCACCTTTCTACGACTTGCAGGGCTGTGATGGAAATATTCCAGCCTGCCTCCACACAGGACAAAAGTCAGCCATCAGGGACTTGTAATAAGATTAATAGTTGTACTCGTACATAAACAGAATCAGGTTGATTATAATTACAAAAATTTAGCTCTATGTTTTATAATGACTGATGCCTGAGTCTTCAGTTACTTAACAAAACTTTTCAATTATGTAACTTATACAGTACCAAATGATAAGATATTTGTGAATAACAAATGTTATGCGCAACAAAACATCATTGTCTATATTAAGGCACTATTTTACAGTTGCCTCAGGACACTGAAGAAAACCATGAAAAGTTTCAATTATGATATCTAAGCTCTGAGCCAGTATTTTAATCTGGTGCCTGCCTATTATGAAGCAGAAGAGGCATTTGGCAAGTGCTTCATTTAAAAGTTAAAAACATGTGTTAGCTTAACCTTGTTTATTCATACACCTGTCGGAATTCATTTACAAGTCACACAAATTGCCCTTTATGAACTTCAGCATTAGCATATCTTAACAGAATTACAATAAATGAGAAGTCATTTCATATGAAGTTATGGATGGATGAAATGACAATGGAGCAAATGTTTCTGTGACTGCCTATTGCCATCCTCTCATAATCATCATTCTATCACTGTTCCATACTCATCAATCAGTACTCTCTGAGATGTGAGATAGCTATGACCAGGCAACACATCATATCCTGTTTCAAATTTGGTGTCTTCTTCCATCACATGCCACTTGAATGGTTCCAGAGTAAGAAAGTTAAGCATTTTTTAAGTTATGTTTGGTTACTACATTGACTGCCATGTTACAATTTAAGAATTCTCTTCCAGATGCCATCTGCAGTGGTTATCTGTAATTTAATTTAGGTATATAATATGGTCACAGGTGACAATCTTATGTGTAACTTGTCTATCTGAAATGGTTTATAGGGTGTTCTCCACAGGGGGTCATGTGCCATGTAATGTATGCATGTCACAGACTTGTTAATCAGGTTGCTACTTTATTTGATGTCCCATAAAATTCTGACTGGTTATCAGGTTTGCTGTGTGCAATTTCTGATGGACAGAACAGGCTTGGTGCAGGTGTCCCTTGTGTTCTCATATTTTAGTTATGTTTTCCAATCAATTTCTCAGCTCTACATTTTCATTCATGGTACCTCAGTAATATTAAAAAGGCTTTTAAACATCCTGTCTTCTGACTTCCATTTAGCAGTGTCTGGTTCAAATATCAGCTGTATTATTACTTATCATGACTGTAGCGGCCTCCATAGTCTAGAGGTAACGTTCCCACCTCATGACTCATAGTACGCGGGTTCAAATACCCGGCGGAGGTCGTCGAATTTTTAAGGGCGGAAAAATTCAGGGAACAAGTCCTCCGGGAGGGACTTTAAGCCGTGGGTCCCGTGTTGTAGCTTTACGGCACGTAAAAGAACCTCATATCTCCAAAGGAGGTCACTGAGCCAAATTAACGGGCGTTTACTGCCCAACAGCAGTCTCTAATACCTCTGGTAGAGGGGGGAAGCATTATAGATACCTCTCAGCTAGTAGAGCTGGTCTCGCTGGGCGGGACTGATGGTAAGCACCAGTACTGGTAGGATATAGAGACTGGTAGAAATCATAGAGGGAAGCACAATGGACCAATACAGGTCTCAGTGCATGGGGAAATCCACCCTCTCCAATAACTAACTAACTAACTAACTAACTATCCTGACTGTGGTTTTTCATCGTTTACCTTAGTTCCTGCAGGAGAATGCGAGAATAGTACTTGAAATTAGGTCATGACCACTTGTTTGCAGACCTTTTCCAATTCATTATTTACTACAGTCATGTAATTCAGCACAATATGGTCTGAGCTACTGACAGGTCTGTAGTATGTATGTGTATGTGTGTGAGGAGTGGGCCATAAAATCCAACCCTTGCACTGTGACCTTCAATGATCTATTGTGCTTCCTCTTTGGATTAACCCTTTATTAATCCTAAACTTTTAATGAAATTTAGGACTTTATTTATGGGGGCGTCATAAAAGTCACTTGGTTCCATGAAAACTGACCCAGATGACGAAATCTTAAGTAAGCTATGGCCTCACAATCACATGGATATGTGTGGCTGATTCGTCTTCTTGCAGGCACCTTTCACAGGTTGGGTCATTTGTCAGTCCCAGTTTGAAAAGGTGCCCTTTTAGGTGGCAGTGTCCAGTAAGTAATCCTACCACCCATTTTAATTAATCTCTGACAGGTCTGTTAAATAAACCTTGAATAAGAAATATAAATGTAACAGCCTATCAATCATCTTTTCCTACTTTAACCACAGATCATAATCATTCTTGCACACAGCACATATCCATAAGGCACATTCAAAATTAAAAAGGAGAGAAACACATAAGAAATACAAAATAAGCAAGGAAGGAGAATCATGTTAACTTCCCAAAAGTGGACCAATTATATCGATATGTTTCTAATGCTAACCATCAACACTTCCTGAAAACCCACCAGAATTGTATTTAATATAGATTAAAACCGTTTATTTCTTCCTCCTTCCTACTCTGCTCTAATCATTCTCTCATCTAAACAATAACAATTAAACACGGCAGCTGATACAGCTTTGATGGAGAGAGGTTATTTAGTGTTGGGCAGTATGAGAAGATCGTCAAATTTGACAAACTTAAGATAATGGAGAGGAAGTGGTAATGATTTACTTCTAGGTAGTATATCAGAATTTGTCTGCAGGAAGACTGAGAACCACAAAGATCTTAGTTCAAACGGTCAATGTGCCAGCCAAGATTCCAGTCAGTACCACTTGAGGTAACTCAGTAATACAGCACTGTTACATGATATCAGTAATAGGAAAGGATACAAAGTATGCTCAGTATCAAGGAAAATGACTTTTCCACCCATATAGTCATTTTCTCCAGGCATCTGAGCCGAGACACACAGTGTGTGTGATAGCTGTGTCTTGCCTGTGCGGAATTCACCAAACACCTCAGTGATAGCCATGGATTCAATGCCACCTCCAAGAAGCTTGCTGTAAAAATAATTTCCACAATTAAATGTGCACAACACTCAGAACTGCAATTACGGAGAAGTACTGCCATTTAAAAAATTCGTGCTGTAGAGAGATTTCAGGTTCTCACAGCAATTAAGACAAAGAGTACTGACATCTGGAATGTAACGCCGTGTAGTCTGTTTGAAAGTTACCACTGTTTTGGAGGACCCTGTTGCCTCCATCTTCAGGACATAAGATGAAGCCAGCAGTTTCTTCCAAAAGTTTGTGTTTCCTGTTGGACTATATAGTGTCACATTAGAGATGAAAATAATTTCAGCATGTAGTGGTTAGCACATGTGCTTCACATGCAGAAGTCCGAAGCTTGATTCACAACTCAGGCCTAGATATCTAGTTGAGGATTCCTTATAGATTATTTATCCTCACTATGCATATATTGAGTACAGCTGAAGAAATATCGTTAAATACACTGAAAGCATATAAAAAATTTCTGATAACATATAGCAGGCATGTCCAACGTGTTGATCGCCGGACGATTTTTGGTTGATCTCATAGGCCGATAAGGAAATTATACATGAAAAGCATGTATATTCACTTGTAATATAAAATAAGAAAGAGATCATAGCTACTATTCAAGATCTTCAATTATCAAGAAACACCATTGTGCAGCGAATAGAAATGATGTGTGAAAACAGAACTGAACAGTTGCTGAAAAATGTTTCCAATTGTCTTGCTTTCTCCCTCCAACTGGATAAATCTACAGACATCAGAGACATGACCCAGTTACTAGTTGCTTTGGTCGCGCCATAGCTCAAGCGGTTAGTCACTGGCTTTCCACCGTGGCGGCCCAAGTTTGATCCCGCGTCTGGTAAAGTGGAATTTGTGGTGGACAAAGTGGCGCTGGGGCGGGTTTTCTCCGAGTACTTTGGTTTCCCTTGCCAATCTTTATTCCACCATTTGCTCCACAATCACCCTCACCCATCATCTGGGGCTAGTACAATAGACCAGAAGTTGCCGCAGTACAAGGGACTTAGTCCCACCCCACTAGCAATAAAAAAAATACTAGTTGCTTTTACAACAAACATCATATGTCATGTTATTTTTACCAATATTTTTGCTTAAAGTGAGTTACGAAAATAGGAAGGGGTACTAGATCACTGGCAGTTTTGACATTAAAAAGTCGATCACAACCTGTTTGAAGTTGGACATGCCTGACATATAAGAGAGAATTGGCAAATGATTAAGCACCATTAATAAACAAAGTGACAGTGTAAAAACAAAGCCCTTATAGTGTTCATTCTCACAGCTATTGAATAATGAGGTAAATGTTATTAAGACAAAAATGTAGAAGATAATCTCTTGGTAAAATGATTAAAAGCCCAAAGCTTATCCTCAAAAGTTTTAATTTCTTAAAAGTTGAAAAAGAAATTGAAATATTATGACTTATCAGTGTGAGGTCAGAAACTAGATTTACTACTTTGTCTAAGAAATGATAAATCCTAGCATTTATATTTACAGTCCTATTGTGCCATGAAGGCCATTTTGTTTTGGTTGCCCTGAAAGCATGATATATTCTACTGAATATAAGAATACCAGATGTTACATGCTTCATACATTAACTATGAAGCAAAATTGTCCAGATACAAATAAGAGACATAATGATCAGTCACAAGTCTATCACAATATAAGAGTAAATTCTATGCACATCTATAGTTCTACCCTCACTACCTCCCAGTCTGCTGATAATTCCTGAACTCATGGCCTTGTTTTTCCTCCATACTCTTATCTCCCCCCTCTCTCCACAGGATATAGGCCACCATAATCTAATGAGACAATAATCAAACTTATACATTATCTTAAAAGTCTTACTCCAGTTCCTGGCTGCCAGTACTTAAACGAAACACCTGTTTCCGTTGATCACTAACTTGAAGTGCTGTAAGGAAGATCCCTGTATCAACTTTAGCACATGCTTCCTTTATTTTATCTACTTTGGCTTCTGAAAATCCCCGTATATTACATAACTTCTTGCGAGTACACATCTGAATGCCTTTAATGGTGCATATACCAGAAGATTTTAATTTTTTTATGTCTGCAACATTCTGAAACAAACACAGGATATTGTTGTTAGAAATTCCATAGATCATGTCAAAATTCCTTCAATAGGCCAATGAGAATATGGCATACTCTATGACATTGTCAGTAACTCTGACTATACAGCACCTTAGGGTAGAATAATTAGCAAATGAGCTGGAAAGGATTTGGAGGGAAGTGGTCATGGTCTATTCAAGGTAATATCCCAGGATTTACCTGGAGAGACAGAATAAAATCATGAAAAACCTCAGTAAGGATAGCTGGTGTCCTGGTCAATATCAAAGCAAGCACCTACAGGATACAAGACTGGAGCAACACTGCTTTACTAACTTATTCAGCAAAATGTGATGCGAACCACTGGTCAGCAACTTAACTGGTCAAGGTCCAAAACTGATTCTAATGAACGATTTTTTAAGTAAGTTCTGATGGTATTCTGGGTGGAATGGGCATACTGAAGCACTACTCACAGTTCAGCAGTGGGGGACCACCAGTTCTTATTGTTCTACTTGTAACAGGATAACTAAATGTTTACTAGTATCTAACCAGTTTAGTAAAAATATATGGTGCGAATGTGTAGATACACTTTGGGGTGTTAATGAATTCAAACTCCCAACAAAGTGACTGGTACAATGTGGTAGGAAATATTTTTAAAGGTAAAACTATTAACATTAAGTAAGAGAGAATAGTCAACCTTCTGAGCACAGCTGAGACAGATGGAGAGTAATTGAGGTACACTATTTAGATACAATATCATAACAAGAAGAAACAGTATAATAACTTAGTGAAAATTGTTAATTTTATTTGGTACACACTGTATATGCTGTGATTCCTATTTTATATCCAGCATATAAAATCACCCCTCCCTCAAAAATACCTACTGACCTATCAGTTTCATACAAGACACAGGAAATTCTTCATAGCCCACGGACTGTGATAGCTCTGTAATAAAATATCTAACTCATGATTGGGATATATGAAACTTGATATGAGAGATGACTAACACATCTGAGAGTTTGAATGGCTTTTCTCATGAAAATAATAGGAGAGTAACTTAAGTACAAGACCTACTAACCATCTGAGCTGTCTTTAAAAAATTATAGTACTTTACATATATCATGATGGTACATAATATCATCAATTAAAACTGAAGAGTAAACTAGCTGGAAAATTAATATCTTCTCCACTTTCTACTTTCTTAGATACTAGTAATGAGTTTGGCCTACTATATCTAAGAGTGCAGAAAATTAAGTATATGTTGGTTTCTGCTTACCACAGTGTACAAGAAAATCATATGAAGATAAGAAATCCTTCAAAAATATGTTACAAAGTTCAAACACACTGAAATACCAATACTAAATCAAAATTATGCTAAAAATAAATTAAGAGCAAACTAAATTTGAGGGGTGCAGCCTACCATTCAGTTTAGAGTAAAGTATACAAAACAATAATTTTAGTTTTTGTTTCAGAAAAGGGTGAGAATTTGTCTAACACTCTAAGCAAATGGCACAGATTAACAGTGTTTCAGATTGGACAAACTTGCACAAGAATTGATATGTTGGGATTTTGGACTTTATCCATCGTCCTGGTTTTTAAGATAACAAATAAAAACCAGGACGATGGATAAAGTCCAAAATCCCAACATATCAGTGTGTTATACACCATCGTCAGAATCCTATAGTAACTACTTGCACAAGAATTGTTTCATTATTTGTATCCTCCACCAAATATTATAAGGATGACTATATCATGGAGGGTTAGATGACAGTTCAAGTAGCTTTTATGGAAGTAATAAATGCACATAAAAGTTTAATCGGAAAACCTGAAAAGAAAATAACACTTGTGATGCCTAGGCACAGTTGAGGAGATATTAAACATATCCAGAAGAAAAAAGGTTTGAGAGTGTGGAATAGATTAATTTTAGCTCAGGATAGAGATCAATGAACATAGCAACGAGCCTTTAAGTTCTATGAAAAGTAGGGAATTCCTCGACAAGTTGAGTGACTATTGTCTTTTCAAGATTTCTTTTTGCAATGTGGAGTTAGTTATTCAGCTTACTATTCCATAAGACTGAAGCATATCAACATCTTGAAAAAAGCTATCTTCTTCCACCTCGTCGTAAATATCTCCTACAACAACTTGGTCTCCCATGGTGTAATTTGCAGGTATTTTTTAGGTAATCGTTATATCGGCAAAGCTATATATTCAGAACAACCGCGTCACATTCACTGACAACTTCTGCCGCCAGAGTCCACTAAGAGTAACAACCTTATCTAACAACGTCTTTGGGGTCTTAGGCGTCCGTTTGGTACAGTTAGGTGGCCGCTGATGGTCGCTGGCGTCGCTAGTTTTGAGTTGACACAACATCAAATATGGCGTCCTCCACGGTGAGATACACGTATATTGATGTATTTTACATTTGTTACCGTAAACCCGAAAGACAAATAGTAAACATGATTTTGATTTATTATTGGCATACTTACCATGAAATGTTAATGAAATAGGATAACATTAATGTCTCTTGCTGTAGGTATCTGTGAATGTCTGTTAAATTCCACTTGGCAATGAAACGTTGCAGAATTATATCAAACATCAGTACACGTTCATATTAATACAAAATAAAAAAAAAATCTAATAATAAGCTGTCAGTTTGAAGGTTCGTTAAAAATCTGAAACATTTATAATTTTAGGCACCACTTTTGGATGATGACACGCTGGAGTTCGGGGAGGAGGAGGAGGTACAAACAAATAGCAAATCGCTGAAGTAAGTAACAGATTATTCATGATTAGTATAAACAATTTAAAATTATACTGAAGTGTTAACATAATGTATGGCTGTTTTCATATAGTGTGCAACCCGTTGTGTGTCACAGCTATAGGATTAGGTAACGCATCTGTTAACACAATGGATACATTACCTAACTGTATAACGTATGGCATCGTTTTGGTTTTAGGATCCAGTTTTACAGTTTTAAAATATTCTTGCATATCACATGCAAATAATGCGTGTTGTTATGCAGCCCATACATAAGGAAGTTTATACATATTGCTGTGTCAATTTTAAGATCTGTAACCTTAAAAATATGAAAAATTCTTAACCTTAAAAGACATTCTTGTGAATGATCATAACAATATTGAAGACTGGGTTTAAAAAAAAATAACATTGCCTTTTGTTTCATTGCATTTCAGACATCCATATGTAACATTTTTCCACCTGGCCTTCAGAGTATCAGCAGTTCTGGTATATATGCTATGTGGCTTGTTTAAGAATAGTTTCATTGCAAGTTTTGTTACTGTTGTCCTTCTTCTGTCAATGGATTTTTGGACAGTAAAGAATATAACAGGTATGTGTGTTTTTCATCACATTTCTGTCACAATTATGACACCTTTTTAGTGCAGTTTTGTATTATTAATCATACTTTATCTTCATGAATTTGTTATTGAAATTTTTTATGATGCTGGTAATGGAGTTTGCAGTGTAATATGAGAAGTATGAATACTGAGATAAGTATTCACTAATTTCTGTTTCTTAACATTCCATACATTCAGTATTTCAGTTACAAATACCACAGCCATTATCTAAGTAAAGGTAAAAGGTAAAATTGTCTGTACCTAATTAATTAAGCTACAAGCCATGAACATGTCTGTGGGAGTGGAGGTATAGCTCCATATATTCATAACCTCAGCACTTCTTGGAGGTGAGTGATGAACTTCACTTCCTGGCCACTTTTCTCATGAGGAAGGGGCCCCATTGTATAGGAGTCTGGCTAGGCCTTAGTAGCAGTCTGAATCCTTAAATATTAGGCCAATGGCTTGTAACAACTTCTGTGAATTCCATCTTCTGCATTTTCTACCAGGATCCCTTCTTTCTTTAGGCCCATACCAAAGATTCTGTTTTGGCACTTGGCCTTCTTCCATCCTTTGTACATGTTTGAGCCTATCTTATACAATTCTTAGATTATTTGACAATTATTTTGCAGCTACTTAGGTTATATAGTTTATTTATTTATTTATTTACTTCATATCCATGGATCATTATACATGATATAGGACAAGTCAAATACTTTGCAATAATAAATAATAATAATATAATGATATAATATAATAATATTCTAAGATAATACAATGGTGATTCTAATAATATAACTGATATAATCGTTGAGCACATGACACCACTGTTATCCTGGCACAAAATACCCTGGTATCCTCGATCTCGTTCCTGTAAGAAAAAAATACAGAGTAGGGCAGTAGGCATTCCTATAACATGTACTAATATTAAAATCTACAAGTTAATTATTCTTGAAATATATGTTTACAAGTGATTAGAACTAGGATTTGTCCCCAAACAAGAGAAACTTGTCTATACTATAGAAACAATGATCAAGTAGGAATGTCTTTGAAGTCTTTTTAAACTTGTATAGTACTGGTATATCTTTAATATATTGTGGCAACTGATTTAACATACGAAGTCCAATATTACTGAAATTGTTTTTGTATAGACTTGTATTACATGGCATTATGAACAAGTCCTCTTTTCACCTTGTGTTGTGCGAGTCTATTCCTGAATTGGTTATGAAAACATTCAAATTGGTTTTTATGTAAACTAGAATTTCATATATATACAGACATGGTAAAGGTAATATATGTAATGATTTAAAATATTGTTTACAATTAACGGTTTTCAGGATTTGTATCATAGCTCTAATAGCCCTCTTCAGCAACCTAAAAATCAATTTTGCATTTCCTGAATTGCCCCAAAATATCAGTCCATATAATAACAAGGATTGAAAATAAGCATAATATAAGGTGCGAACAGTCTCTAACCCTGATACTCTTTTGACTACTCGTAAGGCAAATCATATTTTACATAATTTATTTGCTAGTTGTTGAGTATGTGCAGTCAACCTTAGATTCCTATCCAACTAAACTCCCAAAAATTTTGTATTGTCTGTATAATTGATGACTGTATCATAGAGCTTTATTGATGGGCATTCGACTTGTACTTTTTGAGGTTGATGAAAGGATATTGCTGTTGTTTTCTCTTTATTAACAATTAATCTGTTCCTTTCAAACCACTCTGTGAGTGCATTTATTGTTTTATTTATTTTCCTTTGGACATCATTAGCACTATTTCCTGTTACAAGAATACTAGTATCATCAGCAAAAAACGTTGGTCTTCTATGTTCAATGCCGGCTTCTAGATCATTGATATACAGCAAAAAGAACACTGGTCCAAGAACAGAACCTTGTGGGACTCCTTGTCTTATGGGTCTCTTTCGCGATAGTGATTTTATTAGTTTCTTTACATGTGTATGTAATTTCCACTTTTTGTTCCCTGTTTTCTAGATATGATTGAAACCATTTTAGTGCAACCCCTCTTATTCCCATTCTTGTCACCTTCCTTAGTAATATATCACGATCAACTAAGTCAAATGCCTTTGACAGATCCAGAAATGTCCCTATACTTATTTCCCTCTCATCCAATGATTTGTAGGCCCTTTCTATAAACTCTGCAGTTGCAGTATTTGTTGATTTCCCTTTCCAGAAACCATGCTGTTTATTGTTAATTATGCTGTGATTATTCAAAAATGATAAAAGTCTTTGATCTGATGGGAGGGTGATTATGAATGATTAATTGGGATGGGTGTGGTTGCGGCCCATTTTTAAGTGAAGGACAGGAAAACTACAAGCATCATCATCATAATAGTCTCTGAACCAGAAAATGAACCTGGGATTTTCCAAATAGGAAACAGGAGTGTTGACCACTCTACTGTGATGTTTTATTGCTGCCACCTAGAAAATAAATGTTTTGGGCATCACCTAAATTACTATCCCAGCATTAGCATGGAGTAACAGAACTGCCATGATTTCTTGATTGCTCTCTATTCATCTTCATGAAGTGGTACTTGGACGCCTTACTGTTACTTCACATAACTCTTATGAGTGTAAATCCGAAAGCTGTTTTATTGCATTTGATTGCAGGACGACTAATGGTTGGTCTGCGCTGGTGGAATTATATTGACGATGATGGGAAATCACACTGGGTATTTGAAGCAAGAAAGGTTGGAGTAATTAGTTATTAGTTAAGTTATTTGGTTTATACATAGTTTCTGTAGTGCCAGATTATCTGATGCTGTTTCAAGTGTAATGTCATGTGGTCCCTTTTCCAGGGCATCCAACAGAACAGAGTAAACCCATATGAAGCACAAATCTTCTGGATGGCTCTAGTTCTGTGCCCCATACTCTGGGTTATTTTGTTCTTAATTGGCCTGTTTGGCCTTAATTTCAAATGGCTGGTGAGTAAAGAAAAAAGAATGTTATAGTTCTTACAGCACATGCTACATATTGTGGTGCTACTACCATATGTGAAGTTCTGCATTTTGTTGTTTTAATGACAGATTTTGTGTAGGAATTAATCATGAGCTGTTCAGCAAAGATGAATAATGAACCAGTATGATTATATTGTCCTATTTGTGTGAAGTTCTATTTTAATATTATCTTCCCAGCATTGTCTTCCAGGTAGGTTCTTCCTGTGAGGGTCTGCAGTAACAATTTTGTATGTGGTTCTTATTTCCCTCATGCTTATCTCATCAACTTCATACTGCTGGGCAAAGAGTGTAAATTATGAAGCTGTGCATTGTGTAATTTTCTTTGTTCCTCTTCTATTTCATCACTAAACTACCCAAACTTTTTCCTTGGCATCTTGTCCTTGAAGTCTCGGAATTCTTGTTCATAATCTGAACAGCCACACACGTAGAATTTATTTCATGGTAATAACAAAGAAATAAAATAAATTGTGAGAAGGTAGAAAGTTTATGTACACAACCAGTTAAGGGCCCCAGGGTCAGTGATATTATGTAAAAAGTCATAGAATGTCAAACCGTAGAGAGATTCAGAAACAATGATTATAGTGCCAAATCCATGCTTATGTATCTACAGTGAAAAAGGTCATATTGACATTAAATAGCCTTTATAAATGATACAGTGTTATTGAACAGCCTACAAACTGGTCAGCTATTTTGTTGGTAATGAAAATATGAGTGTGAGAATGACAGAATATGTTGTACATCTCTGCTTGTATATGTGTTACAGTTATTAGTGTGCATAGCTATTGTGTTGAATGGCGCTAATCTCTACGGATACATCCAGTGTAAGATTGGACATGGTCAGAAATTAAGCACCTCTCTTACGAATATGTCAACAGACTTCTTCAGAAGACAAGTAATTCAGAATGTACGTATGCACATGTGACAGAGTTTAATTTAGATGTTTAAAAATAAGGGACACTACAATATTATTACAAGATTTTGGTAACATATTTCTTTCATATTTTATTTTGCAGGTAGCATCAATGATGACCAGACCTAGTCCGCCCACAAGTAATATGCCAGGACAAACGAACGTAATATGAATCACCATGTCATCAGATCAGTGAAATATATACCACATGTTTGTGCTGGGTGAAATGATATATATTTCACATACATTGACTTTATTCCTAATTGCAACTGTGATGTTTTAGTTTGTGTAATTAATTTTTATTTACAAAAATACAAAAATATTCCGGTCTAGAACCACGAGATTAACGACCGTGGGTATCCATTGCACTGACCATGCGCTGTTAGTTGGCACTAACTTCGCTGACAAGTGGCAGTCGCTTGGTCAGTATAGTTCGCTTGTGGACTACAGGCCATGGAGTTTACAAAAATTTTCAGACGTTTGAGTACTTTCATGGTGTAAATTTGTACATAGTTTCACCCCTTCATCTGCATTATGCCTTTCTGATTATGAATGCCAGTATGTTTGGTTCTTGGTGAAATATTCACAGCTGTTTGACCACATTAGCCTGTTTAATTTTGTTTGTAAGGTTCATTGACCTTCAAAGCTGTGGACACATTGTAGTGGTTCCATTATTTGGAATACAATTTCAGGTACTTACATATTAATAAGTGAGTCAAGTAATTAATGTTATATTTTAGCGTCCTGTTGCACTGATTTAAGTCCATGATTTATTTAATCCGTCTTGCAGTGCATACACTCATTTTTCTCCTTCTCTCCCTCGCACTACATGTTTCGGCATAATAATGCCATCTTCAGGTGCTTACTTATCCACGTCAAACCAGTTCATTGCATGCCATGTTCACACATTAAAATAACTAAAATATGTATCTATCATATACATTGTCCAACGTTAAAAATATTAAAATTGTTCAGGATACCACATCGCTACGTCGCCCCTCACTACGTCAGTCACGCCCATTCTCCTTTGTTGGAGCACTCCTTCACTATCTTGTGTGTNTCCAACAAAGGAGAATGGGCGTGACTGACGTAGTGAGGGGCGACGTAGCGATGTGGTATCCTGAACAATTTTAATATTTTTAACGTTGGACAATGTATATGATGGATACATATTTTGGTTATTTTAATGTGTGAACATGGCATGCAATGAACTGGTTTGACGTGGATAAGTAAGCACCTGAAGATGGCATTATTATGCCGAAACATGTAGTGCGAGGGAGAGAAGGAGAAAAATGAGTGTATGCACTGCAAGACGGATTAAATAAATCATGGAGTCAAGTAATTTTTAAATATACTGTTATGTTGTCTGCTGGTATACAGTTATTACCAACATTATAGAGAATGACAAAAAAAATGCTTCAATCTCTGTTCAGATAGTTGACACAGATACAAGAGAACTGGTCTGGAAGAAACAAATTTTTAACATTTGAATGTCAGCCTTAAGTACAACTTCACTGACCTGATGACTGACAGGCACATGCAAAATGTGGTCTGGATGTGGGGATAGAGAAAATGGTATAATAATAAGCACTAGGTTTATGAGGTGGAGTCAACTCAACAGCAAGGATCTTATGCCATTTTTTAAACAACTGGACAATACTGTCAGAAGCAGGTGTAATTTTCCTGATTATAATTTGATTTTTTCAATAAAGAAAATGTAGAAGTTGTGCATAAAATTTTTTGGATCACCTGTTAATATGTAAGTGCCCACATCATAATTACCGTATTTACTTCCACAATTTATGTATTTCTTTTGCCCAAAGAATCATGCATGAAAGTTATGCAGAAGATACATGAATATTACTTTTCAGAGTATAATTTTAAATGATAGATTGAGGTGATGGTTGGCAACATGTTATGGATTTTGGTGCCTGTATACTTTTCTTTGCAATTCCTTGATGAACATTGAGATGAAAGTGTTCCTTGATAATGTTTAGATCAATGAATAATGTACGTGGAAAATGCAATTAGAACCTGGATATGGTATGGCAATGCAGTGTGGACAATCATGCTTATGAACTCCATTATGCAGCGCATTGACTAACATTGAGACAAAAGTTTTCCTTGATGTTTTAAGGAACAATTTTCATGGAGACTGCTAATATGGTTCCAGTTCTTCTGTAGGTTATTAATGATGCCTTAAGTATCAAGGCTGTATAGTGTGAGATATTGGGATGACATGAATGATGATGAATTGGAAAAAGAGTTTGGAAGGAAGCATATGTGGCCTGTTGATGGTACTATCCCAGAGTTTGGTTACAGTGACTGAGGAAAACCACAAGAAACCTCAAACAAGAGCAGTGGTATTCTGGCCGAGATCAAACCAAGCACCTCCTGAGTATGAGTCATCCATTACCTCTAGATCAGCCTATTTTATGAGTAAAGTTCATGTCATGTTGCCATAATGAATTTAACTTTCATAACATTTTTCTCAAAAATTATGTTGGTCAAAATTTTATGAAGGGTAAAAATGTGGTATCTGATTTTTTTTTTTAATTTCTCATCTAAAAGTAGAGATGCAAAGATTATGTGAGTAAATATGGTAAGTGCTTCCAATGTATTTTGTAAGTAGAGTTATTCTTTCACCATATTTCTTATATATGATTCCTTATGGGCTATAACTGAATACCAGATTCAGTCCCATTTACCAAAGTATGAAATTATATGTCAATTTAAGGTTTAGTGACCAAAAGATTCAGGATGCAAATTACTGAATATCAGTTCACCATGATATAACACATTTCGTTGCATAATTTGGGCATTTTCTTTTCACAGTTTTGTGATGAAAATCTTTGGTACATGATTCTCAAAAGGATTTATGGAAAACATCCATATTGCTGCCTACTTGACCTATAAGAATGAAAATGTCTTCCCTCTGCCTGGAGGAACTGGGTAGGCCATGTATAGGATTGAGGCAGTCTTCATGTTATCCTCATTGGATCATGTTTCTTTATCGTTACCCTGCTTCTTGTCTGTTGCATTCACATGGCTGTAGTATGACACTGCAGATCATATGATATGTAGAAACAAACGAGACGGCTACACTATACAGCATCACTTCCAAGAACAAGAGAAGATTCTCACTGAACTGTGCTGAATATGACATATTTCAACTTCCTGTGCCCTAGTACCACTGTCTTTGGATTTTATACCTTCTGTTATCCTTTTCAGAATTTAATGACAAGATTTGTCATTCATGTTGTAAGAAAGGAATAAGAGACGTATATCTCCATGTGTCTTCCTTGATCACATGACAAAAAATGAGGGTGTTGTATGCTGCATTTTCCTAAATATTATATGTATAGTTCTCGTAAAAAATCTTGTCATTGTTATAAATATAAATTCATTCTATACAGTAAAGTAGATTGCACCAACTGTATATCATGGAAGGACATTTCTATTTCTTTCTTACAGCAAGAAGATAATGTGCTTTAAACTAGAGTCACAAAAGGAATTGTGATTTGGTTTTTGAAGAATAATGCATTACTATGACAAAAACTGATGATTGATGGGGGTGCCATATGGCTTAAACAGAATATGTATTGATATTTTGTTAATGATATAAAAGGACAACTTAAATTTTGGGAAATATGTGTTATTATCAGATCAGAATCTTTTATCTTGTTACTCTGTAGAAATCTAAAAATTATTGTATATAGAACTGTTATTTTACCTAAGGTGCTGGGATAACTTGAGTCAGTATAAAGACCAGGTTACATGCTTGATGTCCAGTGTTCAGTTTCTGGCAGTGGCAGGAATTGCTTCTCTTCACCACTGCATCCAGATTGACTCAGAACCACTCAGCCTCTTATCTGATGGGTAGCAGGGACACTTTCCTGAAGATGTGTGAAGGTATATCACCATTCCCCCATATGCCTTTTTGGCAGGAACAATTTTATCAACCTTTTTGTTTGCATATTATTCTTCATATGTGTGTAAATGAAGGCCCTTTAGTGTGTGGGAGGAATGCAGATTGAGGATGTTTGAAGCCCTGAAGAAAACATTTGAACCTGAGAAAGAAAAGGAGAATGGCAATAATTACACAATGAGAAGCCTCATGATATTCACTCTTCCCCTAATGTTGTTAGGGCTATGAAATAAAGTAGGGTGAGAGGGGTGGAATATTTGGCATACATAGGGAAACGAAAATACCTGTGCACAGTGTTTTTTCTTGGCATATTGGAGAGTATTCGTATGCTGAGTTTCAACCTCAGGATCAAAATATACAATATGCTGGCAGACATGCAGTTTATTACTTTTGATAAGTTTCACGACACACAAATTGTTTACCAGTATGCATGGAAAAGCACTGCCTGTATATACAAAAGTTTGGTTTGAAAACCTCAAGGGAAGAGATCACTGGTGTAGATGGAAGGATAACAATTGGACACATAAGCTGTGCTAATACCACCTGGATTGAACTACTTTAGGACAGGGGCCAGTGGTGGGCTTCTGTGAACATGGTTATGAATTTTCAGTTTTCATGTAAGCAGGAATTTCTTGACCAAATGAATAACTCAGTGGTTCAAGAAAGTCAGATTCTGCACACTACAGTTATATGAAATAAATATAACTTACAGGAAAATTTATGCATGTTAAGTGTGGGAAAGGCAGTTGTGGTAGTTCTCTGTTTACCGAACACGGTAACAAGAAATTGTTAGTTTCTGCACTAAGATTCTGGTTGAGTTGTGTATATAGAGGACTTTGTATTCTTAATGAGATATGTATGCAAAGAACATTCTTTTCTGTGTACTGAATATAAAGTCTTATCCAGTAAAATAAGTAATCTAGAGCCAAAGCAAGTGGTTGCTGAATAGTTTACTTGTTCATCTATCATGATATTGGCACCACTTGCCAGATAGCTTCAGTTTAATACCAGCCAGATCCTTACTGTGATTTAGAGTAATCATTAAATGGTAGGTGCCTTCAATCCTTTCGGTCATTAAATCAGTGGGAATATCTGAATGCATGTCATGGGAGCTGCTATCTCAGATTGATCCCATTACCTTGCTGAGCAGGCAGAGGCCAGGAAGATCAGTAAGACTAGGACATTCACCATAAAGAAATACTCTAATTACCTGATTATAAAACGAAACCTTTAATTTGTATCTTCTTGCAATAAAAGAGGCTTGTCTTATCTATGAAAAGAAAGAAAAATTAATAAAGTCACATGTGTTTCATATCCAACCCATCTTGTCCTCAATGTATCCTAAACACACATTTTGAATAAGGTAATATTTTATGGTGATGAATTTTTTTAGCTTGACCTTGAAGCTAGGAGATCGTTCCTTGTTGGCTCTTCATGACTGCATCTTTCAACATTTTTGCCAGTATCCCTCAAATTTGGAGGCTGTGTCCTCCACCTTCAATTTAAAGCAATGCCAAGCTGTGGTGACAAGGGTGCAATCAGTATGGGTCAGAATTTTCGTCCTACAGTTTACAAAACTTCTATTCAAGCACATGGAATAATAGGTTCAGTAATGTAAGATAATTATTGACATATACAGGGAACAGTATTGAAATCAAGAATCCAGTAGAAGATACGTAGAAATAAAACATAGTGGTTTTGAGTGAAATTTTTTAAGTGTTCAGTTCTTTGAGTTCCGTCTGTCTCCTATCTTATCACTGCTCTCAGTACAAATGATAAATAACTCATGCTTGCATAGCACACTTTATGTAAAGACAATTTCTTAGATTATTTACTGACTTTTTTCAACTCATAGATTTGGACAAAATCAAAAGGCATTGTCTTTGTGAATGAAGAATTTGAAAATATGTGGAAGTGTTTTTTTTTTTACCTAATCAGTATGATAGAATTATCCAACTCAATCCTACACACTTAAATAGAAAATAGACAAATATACTGTACATAAAATAATATGCACATGTGAAGAAAATAAAATAACATAGGAGTAATCACCACTGTTTATAAAAGTAAATGGAAAGGCCCTGTGTTTAATTAAGCACTGTGCCATGAAGATGTATGGAGGAGTGTGGGTATAGGTCCACAAATTCTTAACGTTGACAATGGATGAAGGTGAGTGAAGAGCTTCATAATCTGGTTGCTTTACCTCTTGGAGAAAAGTCCCTGGTATCATCCATTGGTTAGGAGACTGGGTGGGCTGCTCAGGTGGCCTCATTCTACCAGGAATTTAATGCTTCTCATCCAGACTGTACTGTCACTACACTGACTGAAGTTACTAGGTGTCCATAAATGCTATGGCAAACACAAATAACTGTTCATATCGTAGTGTGAGTTACGTTATATTTAGTAAACATTTTCACAGAATATCTGACATGCATGGGAGAGGTACTCAGTTTGACTGTTAACCAGAAAACTGTTTGTCCTGAGATACACGTTATAAAGTTTAATGCCTCCAGGTGATTGCCTGGATAGTAATGTTCCAGATAAATCTTCTGGACCAAGTTGATCATCTCTTATGTTTTCTATGACATGTTCATGCTAGACATACAAAGGCATCTGCAATATATGAACATTGAGACAAATGAAGGATACAAAACTACAGGAACTGCATTTGGAAAATATAAGTATGGTACTCCAAATGGCATACAACTTTCTGCTATTGTTATGTCTCTGTAAAAAGAAATGCAAACTCAGTTTTTCTAAAAATACACATTTTTGTAACAAATCATATCTTGAAATAGTTCTAATATGGCAGATTATAAATGATACTAAGCCTGTCTGCAGTTCTAACCAGTATATCTTTGGAATGTGCCTGAGTTCATGTACAGGTAAAAAGAAATATTTTATACTGGTTGTAACTACATACAGTATTATCATTATTTATAATGTGCCAAACTACAGCTCTTTTGCAAATTTTGTAAATAGATTGTAAACTGTAATGGCTACCAGCACCACTGCAATGTTGCAAGGTTCATGTGTAAGTGATGAATATTTCCCCAAATTTGCACACATTTTCTATTTAAGTAAGGAATTCAGAAGTTATATATTTCGTACCGTAATGAAATTGAAAATTTTTATCATGTAAAAAAAAATGCCCCAGGTGAGGCTCGAACTCACAACCCCGGCATTGCTCACGACCACTGTCATATAAGTACCGTGCGCTAACCGATTGCGCCACTGGGGCAGTTGCTTGTGAACACCACAATTCTTAGAATTTCAGTCAGAATTATGTTTCACTTATTAAATAATCACATTTCTACATTTTTATTTATTAAATCGATTTAAAATTACTGTCTAGTACATTCAACAACAATAATAATAATAATAATAAAACGTATGATGTATGTAGACTGTATACTATTTACTTGAAACTATGCTATCAAATTCGCTTTCCTTTTGTACAAATCTTAGCATGTTATTATTAATTTTCGAACTACATTGCAGATGGAAAATGTGTGTCGTTATTTTTAATCCCGAAATAAAAAATGTAATGGTGAAAGTTACGTTATTTGTAATAAATCAATTATTGAAATATATTGATGACATTGTTTCCGGTAACTGAGTCGTCTACTGCTTGTGTACAGTGTATTTTGTAAATAAACGTAATGGATACTTCGTTTTTGTTTTCTTTCACTCTCTGCCTGAAATATTTTTTTGTATAATTGTAACTGTCTTGAATAAATAGGTTATTCTCTGTAAAGTCAACATTATCGACTTTAAGGACGACTGAATGTACGTAAACATTTCTGGACAGTGCCTAATCAGCTGATCGAGTAAACCAACGGAAATATATTTTGGTTTTAACGACATGTTATTTACTCATGCCCAAACCCACATATTATCTTTTTAAATTATAATGCGAGGTCTTTTTTTAAAAATGAAAAGTTTGGCTGAAAATAGTGGTCGTGTGCTTGTGTGCAGTTGCTACAGCGAAGTGTGCTCAGGGGCGTATCACATGATGTCTTTTAGGTTATGTTTACTGAGTTCGTGTGATTGAATATGGTGATCATTAAGTTCTGTCTTTTTAACAGGTGGACAAGTTAAATGCATACATAATGAGTTGGTTTGATGCAACTGGATTTGCAAATCTCGCTAAATCTGCTTTGAAAGAAGCTCAGAAAACTATAGATAAAGCACTTGATATCAAGGATGAAGACAGTCATCCCATGATACAAAGCAAACCAACTTCACCAATTAGCCCTAAAGATGATGCAGACAATTTCTTTGCATCTTGGGGTTTGAAGTCTAGTGGAGAAAATGAGACATCCAGTATGTCAAATGAGCATTTGAAGGCTGGATCATCATGCAGTACGGATGCTGATCAGGAGTCATGTAAAGAAGCATCATTGGGATTAAACAGAATGTCATTGAGTTCTAGTCTGTGGGGTTCCTTTACAGGATCCTTTTTTGAAAATCCACGATCAAGCTCAGGTGAATTTTAATACTGGCATAAATTAATATGTGAAAAAAGAACAGTTGGCATATTTGCTACTCAGTTATACTACTCACATGATACTGCTCCCATCAGCTGTAAAATTATTGCTTTAGGAAGTCATTGGGTGATGTGAACAAACTGTAATGGCTGTATTGATAGAAAATGAATCATGACAATTAGAAAACTAAAAGCATCACATATTGTCACTAATGAAACATGTTTAATTCATTTGTACTTCTTACAAAACATTTAAGTTGTCTGAATTTGTTACTTATGATATTAAAGGAATGTAGGCTTTGTTTGAGTTTTAATACTTAGCACAAATTACTGCTGTTTTTCCTGCATATAGGCTATTCAGCTTGTTTCTTAAAGTACTTGGTTGTTTCATATGCTGACTTCAAAACTGTCATAATAGTCCATAATTTTATTTTTCCATACCAATCTACAGCCAATTAACACTTCCTTATAGCTTCAAGAACATTAGATGGATAAACATATATGTAATTTGCTTTGCATGGATCCTGGTTAATTAGGAAGTGGAATGAGGCAATGTCAGATGAAGACAATATGCCAGTCACAGTAGAAAAATCACAAGGCATATGCTGCATAAAGATTTGTTTCTGGTGGGAGGTGCATCATGTATGTAAGATAGCAGTGTGCATATTTGCCATCACTTCATTTGTGTTGAAACTCATGATACAATACACACTGACAATATAATATGTACTGAATAAATAAGATATAATTCATTAGCAGTGAATGTAAGTACTCTCCAAAAAGTATGAATTCTTTAATATTATTTGCTATCATTTATGTTTTCTACCTCAATATGTGACACAGATAATCGATAATTGATAATAGATGATTATATGACAGGTAGGGCTACACTCTTGGCCATCGTAGCTTCCTGTATTTTGCTATCTTAAAAATATTTTGGACTTAACGTAAATCACAAAGTGTGTCATTATTTAATATCTTAAAATTGCTCACATCATTACCCTTAACATAAAACGGTGTTCTGAATACTTGCCACTTATTTTGTTTATTTTGAGTGTTTTCAGAACATATGAGGGCTATTCAAAAAGTAATCTCCAGGTAGTTGTTAACAAAACAAACAACATGAAAAAATTTTATATGTAAAAAATATGTACATACTTATGCTGCTTCTCAGTGTAGTTACCACTGGAATTTAGGCACTTTTCATACCAGGGAATAAGCATCTGTATGCCTGTGTCAAGGAAGTCTTCCGCCTGTGAGCTTATTCATGTTTTTACACCTTCCATGAGCTCCTCATTATTATTGAAGCGCTGTGATCTCAACCAGTTCTTCAGGTAGGTAAACAGGTGGTAGTCGCTCCGAGCGAGATCAGGGCTGTAAGGAGGGTGGTCAAACAATTCTCAGTTTAAATGCTCCAGCAGTTTTCAAGTGCAAGTAGCTGTATGCGGATGCACATTGTCATGGAGGTGCATTACACTGGATGTCAGCATTCCACAGCTTTTGTTCTGAATGGCCCTGTGCTTCTTTTTTGGCAGTGCTCGTTTGATGTTATTGTGGTCCCTTGTTGCATGAATTCCACCATCAGCCCTCCCTTACTGTCTCAGAAAGCAGTTGCCATCAACTTTCTGGCAGGAATACAACGTTTGTTTAAACTTTTGTGGCTTGCTTGGCTAATGTGTGTTCATTCACTGCTGTGACTGCTCTTAGGTTTCAGCAAGCACAAATGAAACCCAGGTTTCATCACTTGTTACTCATACAATGCAACTGAGAAATTCTTCACCATCTTTGTGGTATCACTCTAAAAAAGTCAAAACCATTCTCTGCATTTTGTGTGTGCCTGTGAGCATTTTCGGGACCTGTCTTGCACAAAACTTGTGATAGCCAAGCCTAACTGTGATCATCTTGCCGAGAACAATGCATGAAATTTGTAGAACTTCACATGAAAATTGTGAAATTGTTAAGAGCTGTCTCTCACAGATTTCTGGTTAACACTTTGAGTAAGATCGTCACTGACCATGGTTTTACAGTTCCTTGCTCCACATTTTGGCTGTAAACTGCATATAATTCATAATGGATTTGTGCAGAATTCATGCAGATAACAGTGCAGAATTATCAATTGCAGGACACGTCATGACTCACTCTGTAGAGACAAGAACAAACACTGTATGACCAATTATGTGATGATGTACAAGGCAATGATGAGTCATGTGACACTACCTCACATGTGCAAGTTCTGCCCTGATTCTACATTAGTTGCTTAAAATAAATGGAGGTTACTTTCCAGATAGCCCTTGTAGATGGAATGATAAATTATTTGTAGGTGAATAATAAACATATTCTAGAATTTGACCTTTTAATTTCATGATGAACATCACTTCTGTTATTGACCTTCCATGTGTTTTAATTCTGAAATACTTTTAACTGATATGTTATTTATAATTACATTAAATAGTAATATGAGAAAGTTCTAGGACAGAAGTGAGTACAGCAAAACATGAACTTTTCAAGTTCTGAATAAGTTCACCCGGAAACATGGTTTAAACCTGAAAACCTGTATGACTGGTCAGTTCTTTACTGAAGCAGAAATAGGTGCTCAACAGAGAGTCTTGCAATGTCTGTTGTATCGTGAATACAAATAGCAAATATTGTTCTCATATGAAATGTGGGAACTATTCTGGTAACCTGATGCCCCTATATGCTTAATCTATAGCAAGTTGCTGATGCATTCATATTTCATTGGTAAAGGAATTGTGCAGTGAAGTTTATATGAACTCTTTATATATTAAGATAAATAACTAGCCTATAAGTAAAAGTAAAAAAAAAGTAAAACAATCCCTGTAATAGGCCGTGAAGGCCCATAGGGTTGTGAGACTTGAGGTTCCCACATTATCTAGACAGTCGACTCAAAGATGGCGGTAAGGTTGTGTCAGCCTTAGGCGCTGGCTGTGCTTTAGTCCCCAGGAAAATTATTTAATTAATTCCTGGTACTCATTTCTGTTAGAGGCTGAGTCGACCCCAGGGTCATAGTGCGGCTGGAAGGATCAGGTCAATTGAAAAAAATCCAGTGACCTCATCGGGGACTTTAACCTGCAACCTTCTGGCTTGTAATATAGCCCCTCAACCAACTACGCTACCGCGTGCCCCCAAATAACTAGCCTGTAGTAACAGAAATCTGAGGTTCAACTCCATTAATACCAAAGCTGCCATTCAGTACCATTCTAAGTCAGTTCTGTCCATCTCCCATCATCACTTCCTACTTCCAAAATATGTATAATGTTACTTTATAGTTTTCCTGAGTTTTCAAGTGGTTTCCACACAAAAATTCTTATCTCATTTCTTGTCTCCCCCATAAGCCATGTGTCTAGTCATTTATACTGTCCTAGATATCATTATCCTAAAAATACTAGATGACCTCTGTAAATTACAGAGTTGCACATTCTGTAATATCCCAGAATTTGCACTCACTTCTTTCCTCTTAGGTCTGCATGTCTTTCCGAGCACTTTTTTTTCAGACAGTAGTAATATACATCTTCCCAGACAAGTGCTTTCTTATACATTTCTGTGTTAAATACAGGTGGCTGTGTACCACATAAATTGGATGATGGGGAATCAGATCCTGTTTTCAAGCAGCCCAAGAAGATAAGTCTTTTTCGAACTTCTTCTCTGAATCAGGACCCAGCTACATCAGAGAAGGAGAGGACTTTAGATAGGAAAAGTAGCTGGGATCATGCAGATTTGTTCAAAACTTCGGACAATGAAGAGGTTGGACTCTGCGATGATTTTAGTGAATTGGGAGTTGAGGAAGGTTTCAATCGGAGTAAACTGGTTGTTGAGAGTGAAGATGGAGATATGGGGGTTCGTTCTAGGCTGTCTAGTTGTGAGGCTGATGAAGAGCGGACTTTTGAAGGGGAGAATTTTGGTAGAGTTCGGAGTATTGATATTTCTGAGGTCAACATGGAGGAAGGCGAAGCAAGGGAAACATATGCACAGGATACATTAGCTGTAACTCAAGACAGTTGTGTTCCACTAGAGATCGTAAAAAGGAGAGAACCTTCAACAGCTGGGAGCTGCAAATACAACAGACTGTCTGTGATTTCATCAGAAAGTGACAAGAAGTCCTCAGAGAGTGTTGAGGTGCTAGGTTCAGCATGTAGTGAGGGAGGTAGCAGTTTCACCACTTCTCCTGAAACAGATCTACCACTGGTCAGTCCTGGGATGTCAGCATCATCATCAGCGATTGGACTGGGATTGTCAGTGGAAGCCAGTTCACCAGACTCAGTAGAAGTGATACCAGATACACCCAGTTCTGTGGAGATCATTGGAGAAGAATCCAGTGGTCGAGCATCTAGGACTACTATGTCATCTTCACCTTATGTTTCTCCAGATGATACTCAAGATCCATCCAGAATTCTTGCCATTGTTACTCAGCCAAATTCAGAACAGATCTCACTTGCTCTGGACAGGTAAGGTGCCAGAACCAGCCTAGGGCTAGAGGTAAGATTTTCGTATCCGAAGACGGAAAAAGAGACTGCCTGGGACCAACAATAAGGACAAATTTATCGGGAGAGCCAGCCTAGGACTAGTAATAAGAACTAGCCTTATTGAAGAGGAGCTGCAAGGTAGGCATCCTTTCAGTGGAAACAGAGGCAGCCTCTAAAATATTTCATATCCTTCTATCCACATAATGAAAGTGTTCATAATAAATATTACTATGACATTACTATACTATTGCCAAACACCTTCCAAACTATACTGGGAAAATTTAACATCAGACCAGGTATACATTATTTTAACTGTAAATTGGCTGGGAAGAGAGAGGAGTTGTTATAATCTGTTTTAAAATATTACCAAATAATTTAGCCAAAATAAAACTAAAAAATTCAGGCTAATTTTCCAGTCCCAGGATTTGAACCTTGGACCATCTGCATATGGGCAAACTATTCTGCTGCATAGCTAACTTTTATACTTCTTATTTTAAAATTTCAAGGAGCACTCTTCATTGTCAGACAGTCATGTAAGGCCTTCTGGAAGGGTAATACTTATATGAGGCTTTTGATTAACATTTTGACTTCCTCATTGAAAATCTGACAGTGGACTAAAAGTGCCTATTATTTTTCTGTTATTGTTTCTGTGAATCCATGTTATGGAAATATGCCTCACTTCCCATTTGATTTAATAACCATGGTTTAATATTTCTCAGCCATCTCCACATGGCAGTACACTAGAATATGTTTCCGTATCTCAAGGTAGTGAAATTATTATAAACCTGTATTTGTTCTAACCTGTATTCATATTATTATTCATATTTTGTAATGTTTTTAATTTATGTAGTTCTCACCCTGCTTTCTTTTCATAAGGGGGAATAAAGGTGTATGCTTATGAGATCGCCATGCCTGATGCATGTCCCAAAGTCACAGCTTTTAACTTCCATCAACCAATGATAGCAACATAGTAAACACAAACTTGTGAGGTGGGGATAACATTTATGCCTCTAATATAAGGTCTTGAAATTATGTATGGTAACAGATCTTTGAAAACTTTGCAGTTTCTCTTTAAATATTTTTTTTGTATGACATTAGGCAAGAAAATACTCATGCAGAAATTGTCATTTAGCTTCCAGCTTGGTTGTTGTAACTAATGCACCAGTGGAAACATATAATAATTGGCATGAAAGTGGATTATATTTATGAGTTTTAGATTAACAATTGAAATATGGTGATAGTGCAATGACAGGTTTAATATCTCAGAATCTGTAAGTAATACGATTTTCCCCAAAGAAAATGATCATGATATAGTAACACAAATAATAAACATATTTACATTTTCAAAAAATAAAATAAATACAGATTTAGTAGAATTTGATCTTATGACCATCATCTCACAAGCTCAACATGCTATCCAATCATCTAAATTGTATTTTATTAATGAGGTGTAAACTTATATCACCTAAATATAATAACAGAAAATTTGGGAGACCAGAAGTCTGTACAGCAGGAAAGTAGGCTCTACAAGTTCTGCCCAGAACCCCTTGTTTATCACATACATTATAATTCATAAAAGAAATTAATAGATTAAAAAATTTAAGGAATAGACAAAATCATGGAGGTTGAAAGTGGCTGTTCTGAAAGAGCACAATATTAAAAAAATAAAAATAAATATGGAATATAAAAAAAAATACATTTTGTAAACTCTGAAACACATAATTAAAATTTAAATACACATATTTCAATACTGATTTGCATGCTTCAGTTCCAGAATTGCTCAGTAGATTCCACTGCAGTTTGTTATTTAGTGCCTGTAAATTTTGTTTAAGACATTTTTTAATATATTACATATGTAATGAAATGTCAGTAAAATTTATTTGTGCACTTCATTCTGTGTAATATCTTAACACTTTTAAAATACAGTGGTAACTCATGTACCACCTGCTTTAACATTAAAAGCTCTGTATGGTTCTTGCAGTAGACAGTATTTCTGTCCTTTTATGTTATGAATGTAGTAGTATGTTCCATGTAAGGCGGGAACCAAATTTTTATATATTCTTTAGATGCATTTCATGCTTCAGAGAGTTAACTGTTGACTAATTTAAGAATAGAACTTATGGCTAAATGCTGAATGGTAGCTTTAATATTGAATAAATTTCTCTCTGTGATGAAGAAATGCCAAGACTCTGAATAGTGATACAGAATCGTAACAAATGCATCAATAATGTACTACATACAGTCTTTGTTTTGATCACTCCCACCTTTACATATTCAAGCTTTTTAACAGGTACCAGCAGCAAGAAAGAAAATATGATGTAGACAAAGTATCACCAGATAGTGTGGAAGTTATACCAGAAGAAGAAGATGATGAAGAAGATATGAGTGTTGCAGATGACAGCTACACCTCTGCATCGGAGAGTACCACAACTGCCACTACAACCATCATAGAACAACCTCCTGTCCCATTTACTTCTGGAGGAAAGACAGATTCTGATGTGTCCAGGTCTCCACATCACAAGCCATACTCTGTAGCTGAGCCATCCTCTAGCAATGAGAGCTCTCTGTACTCTAGTACTGTCAGTGTTAAAACTGATTCAGGAGACATGAAGTCACCTCTTGCAAGTACCAAATCTTCACAACATAGTTTGTCACTGCTAGATTCATCTTATAATGAGAGTTTAATTTCAACAGAAGTCCAATCAAAAAGCAAGGTTGAAGAGCCAGTTTTAACACATGGTAGTGGCAGAACTGGCCTGACACTGCTACTGACCCATGGGGATGTGGCTCCAGTAACTGCATTGGTATCAACAAGTGAAGAAGGGGCTGTGTTTCTGGACAGTCAGACAGAGAGTGATGAGGTGTCATGTAAGGTTGGAACCTGTGCCAATGATTCTTCTAATGAAGAAGGAAGTTCCCTGTTGTCAGATAGTCGAACATTAATACCCACAGACAGCAGCTGTGATGGTACATCTGCACTGGAGAGTAGCTCTGAAGATACTACGGGTACCGTGGTGGCCGATGATTCATCAAATGAAGGAAATTCGAAGCTGACACTCCAGCAGACAAGCTCATACTATGTGAAAACGATGTTAGCAGATGCAATGGGAGAAGAAGTTGTGAAAGAATCAGGGACAGAACAGTTGATTCCAGCCAGGGACCAATCACCAATATCCTCAGAGAGGTTTGTGCCACAAGTTATTACTTAAAAAGAGCCACACCATGTTGATTTGATACTAAGTACTGCACTGCACTGAACATTAGAGTCTTCTGGATTGTATCACCATGTAAGTTCAGAGAAACCCCAACATTTCTGAGGAGCATATCACCTCCATCTTCAAGGTCAACAAGTAAGCCAGGCATGAACTGGCAGTTTTCAAAACTACATGGCATTACAACCCAGAATACTGTACTCTTTATGATGTACTACTTGTATACTGGTTCCTTTGGATGGCATGACTGAATGGTTAGCATTCCTATGTATGGGAGGTTCTGAGCTCAAATCTCATTCCTAGCACTGACAAATACATTTTTTGTTTTCCTCTGTTCTACCAGGCACATGCTAGAACAGCACCATAAATTAGGCCATGACCACTTCATTCTAACTGATCGTTCACTAATTGTTCTTTCAACACCACCATTCCATTCTCAGATCCCTCAATCTGCATTCTTCCCTTGAGGTGAGAAACCAAAGTTTTACACCCATATAAAACAAATAGGTACCTTTTGTTCTATAATTTGAAGTAGTTTCTTGATGTTTAAATGATGTTTTCTTCCTTACTAGCCACTCTGATATGGTGAAAGTCGAGTCAGAACAGACCAGTGGTCACACATCAGGTGATGAACTGGAGACTACCACTTCTTCAGATATTGAGATTATTTCTAGGTAATAATAAATATGCTGTTTATTATCATTTGGTAAAGTAACAATAACAAAATGGTATGCATATCTAAACTTTTGTTATTGGTTTAAAAGTAGTTTGTAAGTTAAGGTAAAATGGTAAGGCTATTCCTGTGCTGAATGAATTAAGCACTGTGCCATGAAGACAAATGAGGACCCTTGATTTTCAAACATTTGACATTGTTTAGAAGAAAACCACCAAGATTCTAATGGAAGCTGACTTCCAATGCTGATATGATGCATTGAAAATTCGCTGGGCCAATTGTCTTTTATCGGAGGGATGTTATTTTGAAGGGGACAGTGTTAATTTAGATGAATAATTGAATAAATGATTTTGTGCAAAATTAATCTCATTACTTTGTTAACACACATCATATGAGTATATGTAGATGTATTCTCCAGTGGAAAAGTATTTTTCATTGGCTTATTGCATTTGGCTGAGTTGTCTTGATCTTAGTAAGCTCTAAGATGTCATGATCTCTGCAGAAGCACAAATCTGTTGGAGAATACTATCTTCTGAAATGTGAAGATGTGACATTATTTAATGTGCTAAAAATTTACTGATGTTTTGGAGAAATGTATCGCAAGCTGGAGATGCAGACTGCAAGACTGCATGGTCTCACATCGCAGAAGATAGTATTCTTGATACTCACCACTGTAAGAATCTGAGGTCCCACTTACTCATTATTTACGTCAGAACAGCAGTCAATTGCCACTTACTAATGATGGTTGTGATGAATGTGATAGTCCAAATGGTGACAGCAGTAGCACCCAGTCACGCCAGAGTCCAGCCAAACTTCTTCATAGTGCAACAAGAGGAAAGTTAGTGTTAGCAGCAGAACGCTCGGATTCCCCTGGCACAGATCCACTGGGAAAGACAGCAGGCGGAAAAATTAAAGGTAAGAATGTTTTGATATATGAAGTGGACTGTATACAATGTGTCATGAGTTCTTAAAACTGTNCTGCAGTATAGTCATGGAAACATCATGGTTTATTTTAAGTTGTTATCAGTCAGAAAATTGAGAAGCTATTTCAAGGAAATAGTAACTCTGGTCTAGAAAATCGAAATTAACGTCCATGGGGATTCATTGTGCTGACCGTGAAACACCCTCTATCTGTTAAAGTTGGCTCTAACTTTGCTGACAAGTGGTGGTCTCTTGGTCGGTATATTTTGCTTGTTTTGTCAGTATCTAGACTATACAAGTTGATTCTAAATTATTGTCGGGGTTTCCTTGACCTATGAACGGAAATAATAATTTAGAATTTAGAATCAGCCCATATATCGCCAAATAACAGGATGATTAATGAAGGATAAATTGGAAAGGATTTGGAATGAAGTGGTCACGGCCTAATTGAGGCACTTTCCTGACAGTTGCTTGGAATGACTGAGGAGAACTGGTGTCATGGCCAAGATTCAATCTGTGCATCCCCCAGATACATATCTAGAGTGTTACCAATAAACCAACCCACTTGGTCACCTAGTGGAGGTTCTTGTTATACGAGACAAGCAATACCAGTCCTTGGATCAGGAAAGTTCAGCATTGCTCATATTATCCATGTCTTACTGTCCATATTAAAAACAAGAAAATACTTCACATTCATTAGTGACAAATTATGCAAGTAACTCACTGGTAATGGAACCTGAAGAATCAGTACTATTAATAGCAAAGCCTGACATTGGACATGGTCCTGCTGCAATAGTACTTTGAAATACACCATGACTCCTTCCTTCCCAGTCCTTTTAGATTCACCAGACATGATGATCCTATCATATCATTTGATGTTAAATAACTGCTGCAGTTGACATGAAGCCATAAAATAACTTAGGATGTCTTCATTCATCTTATACAAACCTAAGCGAGATGAGTTGTCAGCTTCACTCTCCAGCCACGTTACCCCTTGTACCTGTCATACAAGGGTCTGGGTACATAGCACAGAACTCTTCTAGGCTTTATGTTGAAGAATAAACTCACTTCTTATACTGGGAATCAAGAATTTGATCATGCACTCAGTAGCTGGGCCCTTTACTGATTGGGCTATTCTAGCTCACAAGAAGTCCTTTACATTTTCCAGGATTACAGTTTCACTGTAGATGTCTTCTGTTATCATGTAAGCATGTGGCATATTTCTTACAGGCCATCAGAGAGAGTTATCTGAGACATCTAGTGGAGGGTCGGATGACAGTCATTGTTCAGAAGTTGAAAAATTGACGAAGGTAAGAATAGGCATGTTTAAAAGTACTGAAATCAAGTATTTATAAGTATTCTTTATTTGTTTTGACATTATCAAACAATATTTATTTCTTACATTGAAATATTAAGGTTATTTGCTGTCTTTTGGCATTGGACATTGTTGGATATTTATGTTTATCATATTTAAAATTCAGATTTATTTGCTGTTTGTCAACATTTGACGTTGTTAAATAATATATATTTTTTGCAGTGAAAATATAAGGTTATTTTCTGTTTTCAGTATAAGACTCAGTTGAAAATTAATATTTTTCATACCTACAGTTCATTGTTATCTATTGCTTTTTGCCACTGGACATCGTAAACTAATTTTTGCTTTTCACGTTGAAATTCAAATGATTTGCTGTTTATGTTATGAATAAAATTCATTTTGTCAATATTTTCAGAAACAGTTTGAGTTAAATAATATTAAAATATATTTTTCATGTATTGTTACTTTACCACATTGGGTATCCTTAAAGAATGATTAGAACGTAATACATTCATGTTCTGTTTTTCCAGAGGATAGCAGAAATGACAGAAATTCTAGAAGCTAGAGAGTTGAAACTGATTGAAATAAGTCGCATAAATGTGGAACTTGAAGAGAGTAATTCAGATTTGAAAAGGTATTTCAGTCTTCTTATTATGTGACGTTTACTATTTGAAATAAATTATGCAGTGGTTCTGTGCTTTAGTCCTTTTAGCTTAATTGTGTTTGTTAGTGTTATCCATAACCATTGTGGTGCTGTTTGTAGAAGAGCATTACATTAATAGAAGATGGAATCTACTGAGTAGTGGCAGCTATGTTTATACCACAGCACTGAATGACAGTCAACAACACAGGCATGCCAAAAAGCTTTTGAAGTTATGTTTTCCTCTTGATGATGTCTGTATACAAGGATTTTAATTTAGTTAAAAAGAGAGATAAAATGATATAAAAATGGAATTTTAATTCTATACCATGCATATTCATTAGAAACTGGCAAAATTCAATGTTTTCTGTCATGTTTAAAATGTAGCATATAAGGACATTTTAAGTTGAAGAGTATGATCATCTATGTGTTCTTTTGTAGTTTATTTTATGACACTGTCAGTAGCTCACATTGTATAGTGTAACATGGTAGGATAATTGATGAATAATGAATTGGAAAGGAGGTACACCACAGCATTTTCCTGGAGGGGCCAAGGAACACCACAAAACCCTCAGAGAGGACGAACAACTTCCCAGCCAAGTACCTCCCAAATAGAGCTAAAGAACATTACTGCTACACCAGCCTCTTTGGTGGTCCCATAGTCTGGTAGAAGCATACCAATGTTTTGGTGGGTAGCAAGCAGAATGCTTGTTGCTTGCTTGGCTCATTCTTCAAGGTGGAGGCATTATGTTCCTCTGAAGCAGTGGTAAATTTATACCAAGCTACATGGTATCACATCTCATAAGATAGTACGCCTTATAGTCAGTGCAGTGAGAACCTAAAGTTTCAGACATTTTGAGTTAATTGGTCTCACAATGTAAGCATATGGTGAATGTAAGTGATGTGGCAGAGGGTTAACTGTACTCTTTAGTAATTATATGTAAAAGAAAATAAATGGAATAATGTAGGTACTTTAATACTTTCTTACCCCAGTCAGCTGGAGGCCACAATGCAGTCACAAGCTGCAGAATCTCAGGATATACATCAGATCACAGAAGAATATACGCAGAGATTGTCAACACTGGAACGCAAGTTTCAGCAGGCTATAAGAGAGAGAGAGACACTTTGGAAACAGCTAGAGGTTTATATTTTACTTTTCTTAGTTTTAGACCGTTCCATTGTAAGCTTCTTACTGATCTTATTACCAAAAATAAGATGTATTATATACTAAATACATACGGGGAGCCCCAAATTACTGTTAATTTGAGATTTTCTTCATCATAGTGTTCAAATTCTCTGCTCCCAAGAGAAACCTTAAACAGGGCACTTCATGATATAGTGACACCTTCCATCGAAGGTGGGGTAATGATATGACCTCACCAGATATTTTATACATCTAGGTACCATATCAAAAATTTATGATAAATTTGAAAAAGATATTGGAAAATTAACATTTTTATCAATGGTTAAGAAATAAATAGTTTTTACTGAAATTTCAGGGTATTACAAAAGATATATTTGAATAGTTGTATCTGCAAGTCCGATATATTTTGCACTAGTATGGTGCACCACAGAGCACTGCAGGCTCTGGCTTTTTTTCTGAGAAATCAGATATCTGTATAAGGGGCAGTCAAATGAAAATGGGTCACCACACATAACTCACACAGTGCACAAGTTGTTAACACTGGAATTTGCTTACAGTGTGAACATCCGGTGGGGACTTGGGAAAGCACAGTGACAACGTGCCCTTGCACACTAGTCATTTGTTTATTGTGCTGGAAGTAAGGTTAGTGCTACGTGTGGTTGTCCAACATCATTAATGGAGGTGGGTAAAGAAGAACAGTGAAGTTTAGTGCGCTTTTTGACTGCTGAAGGAGTAGGAGGATGAGAAATTCATTGTCGCATGTCTGTTGTTTATGGCGAACACAGCATGTCACCTTTGCATGTGCTGGCATGGCATAAGAGATTCCAAGAGGGACGTGTGTCACTGCAAGATGCTCCCCCAGGACAGGCTCATCGTGTCATCGCTCCTGATGTTATTGCTGCGTTGAATGTTCATATCCGGGCAAACTGACGGATCACTGTGGAAGAAATTAGTCATTTGATGGGAATAAGTCACGGTTCCGTACATGCAATTGTGACCAAACACCTGCTGTACCGCAAAATCTGCGCTCAGTGGGTTCCACATCAACTCACAGAGGAACAGAAGACTCAGAGAATGGCTGCATCTCTGGGTCACTTGCAACGATACCATGAGGAAGAGCATGCTTTTCTGTCCCGTATTGCCACTGCGGATGAAATTTGGTGCCACCATTTTGAACCCGAGAGCAAACAGCAGAGCCAACGGTGGAAACACGTGAATTCTCCACCCACCGAAGAAATCCAAAGCCGTACACACAAGTTCCAGTAAAGTGATGATGACGTTCTTCGACTGCATGGGCCCTCTCCTTGTCGAATTTCTCGAGCATGGGACTGCAATCAGTGCACAGCGCTATGAAGACACTTTGCAGAAACTGAGATGGGCCATAAAGTCAAAACGCCCTGGAATGCTACCGAACGGCAGTATCCTTCTTCATGCTAATGCACGCCCCCACTGCCAATTCTGTGAGGAGCTACAGAGATTCGGTTGGGAAGTGCTTCACCATCCCCCCTACAGCCCAGATCTCTCCCCATGTGATTTTCACATTTTTGTGTCTCCACCTTATCGTGGTGAGGGGGTTTGAGTATGCCAAGGACCCTGAGAGCTATACCAGCGGTAGCGTAGCTACTGGCAGGACCTCCCTTGCTGGACAGGTCAAAGGGTAGGCATCAGACGAAGAGACACCAAAAACTGATGCCAGAAGCAGCGTCATCAGTAGCGACTTGAAGCACAGAGCAAATGATGCTCGAGATGGTTCAAGTTTGAATAGCAGCAGGCGTGACCAGAGTGGTCTGAACAGCTGCTGTACTGTGATGTGGAAAGCAAATGGAAAAACTACCACATTATGACTTTTCCTGGATAGTCTCTTTCCAAAAACAGAGATACCATGTATGCGAGATGTTTCCTCTGGAGACAAAACAATCCAGAGGTAAACTACTCCCCCAATCGGATCTCCGGAGGGGAGTGTTTCTAGAGGAAATGTCACGCAGGCGTTACAACAAGAAAAAGTGCGTAGATCAGAAGGAACATCACGGCTACAAGATTGGAACATGGAATGTAAGGACCTTGAATCAAGTAGGCAAATTGGAGAATTTGAAAACGGAAATGCAGAAGAATGAGGTGTCTGTTCTAGCTGTCAGCGAAGTGCGGTGGAAAGGACAAGGTGATATAAGAAGTGGTGATTATACAGTGTATTATTCTGGAGATGAACGGGCTGAAAGAGGTGTGGCAATAGTGGTGCATAAAAGTGTAGTGAGGAGTGTTGTTAAGAAGATTGTTTGTAATGACAGAATTATTGCTCTGAAGTTAAAGGCGGAACCGGTAGATATACTGATTATGCAAGTGTACATGCCAACATCAGAGTATGAAGATGATGAAGTGGAAAAAGTGTATGACACAACTGAAGAAATTCTTCAGGAAGATGGAAGGGGTGACACAAACAGCATCATATTAGGAGACTGGAATAGCATTGTTGGAGATGAACCATATCAGAATATTGTTGGATCACGTGGACTAGGAAGACGGAATCACAGGGGTCAAATGCTTATTGACTTTTGTGAACGAAATGGACTGATTGTCACCAACACTTGGTTCAAG
>NW_019734348.1:159281-202057 GCF_002891405.2 Cryptotermes secundus
ACTAGTGAAATTAAATCCAGGATTGCCATGGCAAAAGCTGCATTTAGCAAGAAGAAGAATCTTTTTACCAGCAAATTGGACTTAACTTTGAGGAAGAAACTAGTGAAATACTACATTTGGAGCATAGCTCTGTATGGGGCTGAAACATGGACATTTAGGGCAGCAGATCAGAAACATCTGGAAAGTTTTGAAATGTGGTGTTGGAGAAGGATGGAGAAGATCAGTTGGACTGATTATGTGAGAAATGTAGAAGTGTTAATTAGAGTCAGTGATCAGAGGAATATCCTACACGAAATAAGAAAATGGAAGGCTAATTGGATCGGTCATATTTTACGCAGAAACTGCCTTCTAAAAGAAGTTATTGAAGGAAAGATAGAGGGGTGGATAGAAGTGACAAGAAGACGTAAGAAGATGCTGGATGACCTTGGGGACAGAAGAGGATACTGTCATTTGAAGGAGAAAGCTCAAGATCAGATTAAGTGGAGGAATTGTTTTGGAAGAGACTGTGGACCTATCGTCTGACAGATTACTGATGATGATGATGATGATGAAGAGAGACATTCGTGGACATCGGTTTGCATCGGATGAAGACGTGTGTGGCTGGGTAAAGATGTGGTCCTGTAGACAGCCCACAAGTTTTTTCAAGGATGGGATTAACTGTCTTACCTCCCAGTGGAATAAATGTATTAACACTGTTGGAGATTACTTTTGAGGTAAGAAATGATCTTTAGTATGTTTTGTCTTCTGACCCGTTTTCATTTGACTGCCCCTCATACAAAGTATTACTGAGTATGTGCTTTGTATGAGGTGATCACAAAAGCCCATCAACACCTGGTGCTTTGGATTTGTTAGGCCTTGGCAACAATAATTAATAACTGTTATAAGACTGGCCCAAAGCAAGGCTTGAGTAAACAGCAGTGGTACAAAATAAATTGTTGACTGTTATAGCAAGCAAAGCAAGATGCAGCATCGAGGCTATCAATGGGAGAACTGGAATCTTTGGTGGCAGAGAAAGACGAGATAATACGAGAGCTGAGAGAAGAAGGAGAGAAGTTGTCCAGACAGCAGCTACAGCACTCCAACATCATCAAAAAGCTGCGGGCAAAGGAGAAGGAGACCGATAATATAATGAAGAACCAGAAGTACGTTCCTTCTGTCTCATTGTTAAGACTAAACTAAATTATGAAATATTGTACATTATCCGTCATCAAAATGACTTTGTTAATAAATTGGTTCTATTTCAATCTCCTTGAACAGGGTATAAAAGAAATTATACTTTCTTGGGCCTTTAGTAGAGTTACCGTGGCCCATGGTTTGAGAAAACTTCTACCAAGGGGCCCAGCAGAGCAGGTTTTCTTTTATATCCTGTTCAGTTGAAGTTGGAACTAATATATGAAACACAGCGAAGTTTGGACGTGGACAGAGTCCACAGTGATACGTTCTTACAATATATATGGGGGAACACAGTAGTGTAGTTGGTGGAGGCACTATGCTACAAGCCAGAAGGTCACAGATTCAATGTCCAATGACGTCATTGCTTTTTTCAATTGCCTTAATCCCTCCATCCACACTATGGCCCTTGGGTTGACTCAGCCTCTAACAGAAATGAATACCAGGAATCTTCCTGGGGGGTAAAGGGCGGCCGGCACGTAAGGCTGATAACCTTACTGCCATCTGTGAGCCGATTGTCTAGAAAATGTGGGAGCCTCGACATCCTACAACCCTATGGGCCTCCACAGCCTGTTACAGGGATACCTTTATTTTACCTTTTTTACCTTTGTCCATATTGTATGTAGTTAACTTTCTATCATGTTGCTTTTAATTGTAAGTATTTATGCCACACATCATAAAAACTTCAAATATATCACAGTGGATGACAAAATATTATTGACCGTCTCTGTGGTACAGGTGTTTTGCTGACCATATTATTAACACTTCACGGACCGGCGATTTAAATATTTAAATCACCCTGAGGACCGGCATTTTTAAACATGCTACTCTAACTTGTGCACTGTTCACTTTAAAAATTAATATAAAATCTCCTAATTAATTTTTTGAATTAAAATTTTTGGAGAACACTTACCAGTGCTCCTAGAAGTGCTTGAGGGTGTTTTCTTGAAGAATTCCACTGTGTGAAGTGGCATTACACAGAACTTGCAAATGTAGACATACTCCTTTTTTGTGAACTGTGCAAACATGGCATTGCCTACAAGGATTCTTCCCCTTGGAATGTTCACTCTTCACTGTTTTCACGAGGGTATTTTTCCGCATATCACTCGAGAGTCACCCTGGGGAGGTCCACATGAGGCCTTCGTGGGGTGGGAGTTGATGGGCCTGGTTGTACTAAGTCTTTGTTTGACCCTGGTTCTGCCACCACCATCTGGACTGTAGCCTAGGCCTTTGCCACATTCATCAGAAATGTTTTGTATTTCAATTTTGAATCAGGGTTTAGTTTCTTTTTAGATTTTTTGCTGTCCCCGCAATGTTACTACGCGCATTGTTATTACCCACATTATTGTTGGAGCTACTGTCACTTTTACTGTCTGTGGCCACGATTCTCCGTTGTCCCCCCGTCACTGTCGCTGTCCGAATGACAATCCATTACTATGCTTCTCACAAGGCAGGTCAGCTAGGTCATCGGAGGAGAATTTGTCCTTGATCCATTCTCCCCACTAGCTACTGGCTGATACACACAGCTTGAAGAAGGCAAAGCATTTTCCTTTATAGTCGGTTAAGTAAACAGCAAGGTCAAGTTACTGACTGCTAACTAAACATTCCAGAGTCTTATCACGCATCTGCAGGTGGTTGCGTGCAATGTAGATGGCGCCAGAGTGATGTATAGTGTGTTGCAACTTATCGTATTCTAAAAATGTATTAATACGCGACCGGTCCACCACGTTTAAAAGCGAAAAACGTATTAATGCATGGATGGTCTGCCAAGTGTTAATTATTCAGGTGGTTAAGAAATTCCTTGGTTTTGTAGAACCAAAAGGTTCATTTCAAAAACCTGCCATTAAACACTACCCTGAGCTAGTTGAACAAAGTGACTCGCTGCACATCATATTTATCCATGATCCATTTAATATTGTCATGTGTTAAGTGACTTAGAGATGAGGTTTGGATTGGTAAGTAGATTTAGTGGTCTCTTATAACGGTATCTACAGGTAATAATAATGCTGTCGCTAATTCACATACTAGACTTCTCACTACAGCACACAATAAGTCTTTTGAGTCTGCTATCTCTTCACCAGTTCTTGCCAGTAATGGCTACCAATGACATAGATTCCTCACAATCCATGTTCCACAGCTCCTGTGGTGCTTGGCTCACAACTCAACTCTCATGGCTGCAATTCCTGGTCACTGACTCCTAGCTTTGTGTGGCCTCCTCTGGCTAGCACTCACTTCTGCCTCGTCTGCGGACTGCAAACTGCTCCCTATTCAACTGACTGTTCATCAATCAGTTAAATTTGCTGCTGGCCTTCACCAACACAGTCATTCCTGGCTTAGTCTCCTCTAGATCCATGCCCAAGATTTTTACTGTGTCCTAGACAGGTACGTGTTTCAAAATGGGGCCTCCTCTTTGACAAGGGAGGGGTCGGTGTTTCTATATAGGCGCTACATTTGTTGTAACCTAGTTTCAGCACAAGTATATCCATGCTGTCATGGCATCCAGGTCACTATGGACTCTGTGCACCCCTTGTCACTACACTATGCTAAGCAACATTTCTAAGAGATATACAGAGGTTTCCTGTCAATGCGGGCTTGTTCAGCAGGTTATGCCTTAACTGATGTAACTACTCTGAAACTGCAGTTAGTCAGCTGAATGGTCATAGGCCTGACTGCCACCAAGTTTAAGCCTATGCCTGGCTTCTCATGAGCCCTCATGTTACAATACTGTCGCGTATCGGGCTTATATCGCGACAAATAAGTTCACGATGTATTTTATATAGTGAACTTTATTTCACATCCGCTCTCACAATCACTCAATATTGCAATCTGACGATTACTGCTATCTGCAGTATCACAAATATTACACTCCAAATGCCAGAATACAACTGACTGGCTGACTCTACGTCTCGACTCGGCGATATCCACGGTATAACTGTTGCCGTACAACTCTGAACTGTCTTCGACGGCTGTGGAGTCCACTTATATAGCCTTTCGCTGTTGCTAGTGTGACGTGGCGTATAGCCCAGGACGCTGTTGCTAGTGTGACGCCACCGCTGTTGATTAGCATTGCATAGTTACCAGGTTACGGGGGCTCGGCTATCTTCGGCTCCGCTCGGCTCTCTTCGGCTCCGCTCGTGACGTCACCGCGCGTGACGTCACCGCTGTTGATTAGCATTGCGGGGTGATTACTCACCTATTACGCGATCGCTAAGTTACCGCTACGTGGAGCTGGGACAGTAGGGATCAACATGTCACAATACTATGCTCCCATGATGAAACATTACATTTGACATGTTTAATTTTTTCTTCAGTTTGGCAGTTGTGTCTTCCATTGAAATAATAGACAGTAACATTAAAACAATGTTGCAGGGAGCAGCTGGATGTATTGAGTGAAGAGGTGGAGCGACTAAAACGTTCACTTGCTGCCAAAGACGAGGTAGAAAGGACACAAATTGAAGCCGTTCATCAGCTGACAGCCCGCACAAAACGCCAGGAGAAGGAACTTTTGAGCCTGCATGGAGAGCTAGATGATGTTAACCACAAACTGGAAACTACCAGGGAATCACTTGAACTAACTAAAAGGTGAACTGTGTTTATGTACCGTATTTACGCATGTATAGGCCACACATTTTTTGCCAAAAATTCAAGAGGAAAACTGGGGTGCGGCTTATATTCGAAATATTCGAAATCACACTTCATTTAAAAAAAATTATATTCATAATTAGTAATACAGGGTGTAATACTCCTGAAATAATATTCCAAGAAAGTTATTTTTTCTATAATTTCTGTCTGAAAATTGTGCTGCGGCCTATACATGCACGCGGCCTATACATGCGTAAATACGGTATTTCATGATGACAGTATTCTTATACAGGGTGATTCACAAAGTTTTACCTCGGCTTATGGTATATATTCCTGGGGTTATTTCCTGCAAAATTTCCTTATAAACTTGTGGTCAATTTTCAATAGTTACAGAGTAACAGTAGATTTTCGAAATGCATCATTGTGAATGCAGCGCTATGCTTCAGCGTGGGCGACCATACGTTCTAGTCAGCTGTGTCAGCAGATAAGGTAGACCGGTTTGAATGTTGCGCGTAGGTAGATAGGCAGAGCGGTTCATATGTGTGCGATGCATTGTGTTGACGTGCAGGGAGAAATTTTTGAAAATCTTACGTAAATCCAATCGTCTTCTAAAGCACTACAGTTTAAAGGAAACAGATTGATAGAAGGGTGTGATATGCAACCATTTGTATGTTTACAGAATGGGATGCTGAAAATAATGTAATTTTGTAACATAAAATTGATGAAAAATGTTCCACAGTGCAAAATTAAGAAATTGAAAAAAAAATTGGTTTTAGAATGCTTCTTTCCTATAATATTAACGATTTAAGAAGTGTTTGTATTATATTTCTAATTTGTTTTGACTGAAATTTGAAGGAAAAAAGATTTTTCGCCAGTTTTCAAATTACTGTATCTCTTTAATTATGAGTTGGATACCATTAGTATATTAAAATTTTTTGTTCCAAATTACCTCAGGAATGCCCTCCCTAAGTGGGGGTAAAACTTTGTGAATCACCCTGTATACACGTATGAGTGACTGCATATGTTATATAGCATCAGATGAAAATAATGAATTGGGAAAGATGTGGAGGTAAGCAGTTATAGTGTATTTGAAGTCTATCCCAATATTGTCCTGTAGAGGAACTGCAAAAGGCTCAGGATAATTACACTTGAGGCTGAGAATCAAAATCAGTACTGCATAGAAAAAGTGAAGTCATCTAGTTGTGAGTGACAAATGAAAAATTTTGGTGGATTACGAATTTTCCTCTCAAATTTTAGAAATTGGTTTCTTGGAGATCTGGCAGCTTGATACTCATGCTTCATGTATAGAGGAAATAGCAAACTACATCTAATGAAATCAACTTCAGTGTAATTAGTATGTTTTATAAGTTTGTTTCTTTTGATATTATCGTATACCTCGTGTGTATGTAGGGAAAATAGTACAGCAAGAAGAAATTAATCTTTCATGCCAGTTGGAGGTGAGAACTACAGCAGGGCACCAGAAAATACTCGTCCACCTTTATCTGATGACCAGAATATTTGCCTGACTATGTGGTTGTCAAAAATGTTTTATCCCCTGCCCAGGACCTGTTGATGACAAAAAGCAATTACTCAGCTGCCTTGTTTAGATTTGCTCTGTGCATATGGACTCAGTAGCCTATGTGCTTTTGGCATATGAATTATATTTGAAGAAAGTGACCTATTAGGTTGAAGAATTTTTATCGTTTTATCACAGGGAACTGGCTGAGAGCAAGAAGGCGGCTGCTGCTCTCGAAAAGAAACTGAGGGAGGCAACACTGAGTGTGGAGATCTCTGCTAGACAGGAATTAGTGACCGCACTAGAAGAGGCTCAGCAAACCGCACAGGATGAGAAGGAACAATTGTTGGCACAGATTGGAGAACTGAGACTCAAAGTTCGTCAGGCTGAAGAGCAGCACTCGGAGTAAATATTACATTCAGGATATTTGGTGTAATGGTTTTCCAGTTTTTAATTAAACTGTGAGTCATTACACTATAATTATGATAACACTGCCCACCCCCTGAGGCGTATTCAACCTTTATCACATGGGAGTAGAGGATTTATACATATCTGTTATTACTATGACCAGATTGTAACTTTGGGGGTAATGGTATTGATATTGTCACATGATTGAGTGACTGTAGATGGGGTTTGGATCAGTAATTGGATTTATTGAACTCTTACGGAACGTAATTACAAATAGCTATAGCGCTAATGTTAATTCACACATTCTGCAGTTCACTACACCATGTACAAAGTCTTCGAAATCTGCTGTATCTTCACTGGTTGTCACCTGGTAACAGCTTCCAACACCTTACCTTCCTCAGCTTCCGTCTTCGTGTTGTTACAGGCTGGCAACTATCTCACAACTAATGAAACTCTAGACTTGTCTTGCTTATAATACCTCGGCATGGACCACACAGAAAACACCTCTCCCAACAGTTCTTCTATTGTTGGATCACATACCCATCATATGTGCTAGTAATTGCATTTATTGAAATCTTATGACTCATAACTACCGATAATTATAATGCTGTCGCTAATCTAGGACTTGTAGCTACAAATAATTGTAACAGTACTAATCTACATGCTCTATGAATCACCATAGCACGCACTAAATTAGGCAATGGGGATTCCCCTGCTCACAGCTAACCATCAACTACAGTGCCAACTCCCATCTCACAATGGGCTTTTTATTGGGGGGGGGGATAAATTGCTGCTGGCCTTAGTCAGCACAGTCATTCTCAGGTTGGGACTCATGACCGTATTTTGCTGTCTCACAGCTTGCCCTCACAACTGACTTGCCCCATTGGTCCTCATTATATAGCCTCGGCATAAACTGCCTAGAAAACACTGCTTCCCACAGTTCTTCTGTGGTTGTATGTGTATTCATTGCCACAGAGAAGCTTGACTACCGTGCCATTGACTAGCAGTGGCCATCTCATCTGGCTTTGCTATGCCACCTTTCAGGCGTCATGTCATAATATATAGTAATTTTTTTTTTTTAATTTACTGTACTCTTTCCTTCATTTCATTGGTCATCACTATACTGACAGATGTAAAGGTTCATTACAGATGAAGAATGCACTTTAAGACCGTATTTTGAAAAAAGTTAACATTCCCTAAAATATTGTATTACTATCAATGGAAACAGTTAATCATGGGTGTGAGCAAGTCTAAAATCTATTAGATGAAATCTGGAAAAATAAATTCTCTAAATCTTGATCTGCATTTGAATATTGATTCTTCAATATCAGGCTTCAAGAATTGTCAGATAACTGCTTTAGCTTTGCACAGTACTATGCTAACTACCTTGTCCATCAGAATCATAAAGGTTGGCAATGCTGTCACAAATCAACTTGTCACTGTAATCTGTTTTGTTAGTCTTGTCACAGTTCTCAAAATTTCTCCAAATTCTTGTCTCCATCTCGTATTGAACTGAGAAAGTCATTCTTGCACATGTCTAGGGACTCAATTTTCAACTTTGGAGGTGTTCAGTACAAGCTCCAGTGATAATTTTGACATTAAGATGATACAGAACCAAATCCTGAAGTTCCGCAAGGTATACTGTACAACTGATGCAAGGGCTTCACAGAGCCAATATTTAGGAAGATCAGATGGTAAAAGTGTGGCATAGACATGATCTTTACCATAACCCAGAGAATTTCTTGGTCCCTTTTAGTATTAATTCTGCATTGAGGATTCTGTACCTTGAAGTTAACTAAGTAACTAACTGAATGGTGTAAGGTCTTTTCGTGACAAGCTGATACTAAGCTGGTCAAGAAAATTCCTGCTTTTATGGGAACTAAGGCTAATTATGATGTTCATGAGAGTCTGCTATTTGGTCCTGGCCTGAATCAGTTCAGTCCAGTGCACACCCTTGACTCATGGGGTAGACAAGAAATAGGAATAAAGTTGTAGTCCAAAAATTTCAAGGAAAGAGACCACTAAAGACATATGAGCATAGAGGAAGGGATAAGGTTAAAATGGAAATAGGGTGTGAGGTTGTGAGCTGAATTCAGTTGTCAGAATAGGGTCCAGTGGTGGCATTTTGTGAACATGATGAAGAACCTGTGGGCAATTTATTGACAAGTTTAGCATCTTTCAGCTTTTCATGAAAGGCCCCTGCACAGTGGAGTATGTTACACTATTTTAATGGTGATATATTGTGACATGACTCCTGAAAGCCAGAATAGAAGAGCCAGAGCAGAAGTCCATTGCTAGCCAACGATTTGGTAAGCACATTTTCGTGACAACCAACATTTTCCATGGATATGTGCTAGCCTATATAAGAAGCCACGCAGAGAAGAATGAGTCAGTCATTGTAATTCAGTCATAAGGGAGTTCAATGATTCGGTCACAAGGTATTCTTTATTTATCATTTGTTATGATAGAGGAGAAGACACTCGTAGTCCAATGAGGGATGGAGCGAGTCTTAGGTAATTATTGCTTGTGAGTTGTTACAATTGATTGTAATTATAAAGAAGTTCCAATAAATCCAGTCATCAAATCCACAACCCATTATTTTTAGTCACACCATATTTTTGCATTCAGGCGTGAAGCAAACCTCAGACAAGAATGCAATGATCTGTTGCGTCGACTAGAACGAGCAGAGGCACGGAATGAGGAACTGGCACAATCAGCATCAGGAGCAACCCGACCTTTGCTGCGACAATTGGAATCAGTTCAGGCAGCCAACAGTGCTCAACAGGCCTCCTGGGAGAAGCAGGAACGTAACCTTTCAGATGCTTTGAGTAAGTTACAGTAGGTTGTGGGTGAAGGATAGATGGATCTTGAGTAAACTTTTGCATAAATTTTACGAGGAGTGTTCCTTCAGAATCAAGAAGGTCATGAAGATTACTGTCTTCTGGGCTGTCATGTCTTGTAATTTGATGTATACTTGACTAGTGTTTCAGACAACTGTCCTGCCTCCATCTTCAGGCTGCATGGCTTACTTTTCTATCCTGAAGATGGAGACAGTAGGTTCCTATGAAATTCTTGTATCTACCACACTGCATTGTGTCACAACCCAGAAGACAGTATTCCTCACAGTCAGTGCCATGGTAGCCTCAAATTGCACGAGAAGAATATGGTGAGTGGAATATATTGTATGCAGAGGAAAGAAGAAATGAGTATGAGGTATTGATTGAAAATCACAAGGAAACTTATCGCTCAAGAAATGGAGGCATAGATAGGAGTATATGAAAATGGATTTTAAGAAGCGAGTTTGTGAACTATGTCAGGATAGAATTCAGTGGCAGCCTTTGTGGTTGTTGTGATGAATCGGCATGTCACATGGGAGCAAGAATTTTCTTGGCTAGCTGAATGAATATGAACTGTCGAGGGAGGGCCCCATGCTATGGAGACAGATTAATTTAGGGATAAAAAGCAGTATAAATGATGTTATATTTTAGCGTCCTGTTGCACTGATTTAAGTCCATGACTTATTATATCCGTCTTCCAGTGCACACATTTATTTATCCCCTCTCTTCACTCTCACTACATGCTTCGGCACCAGTGTGCCATCTTCAGGTGCTGATCCAATCCACGACAAACTAATTCATTGCATGCCTTATCTTTACATACTAAAATAACTAAAATATATATTTATCATATATACTGACAAATGTCAAGTGTTAAAATACTAAAACTGTACAGCATATTTCTTTCCTACGTCGTGTTTCATTACGCGAGTCACGTCTATCATCCTCTGTTGGAGCACTCTTTCACTATCGTGTATTGTGCTCTGTGTTGCGTCTCGCACACGCAGTCACAGGAGCGAGACGCAACACAGAGCACAATACACGATAGTGAAAGAGTGCTCCAACAGAGGATGATAGACGTGACTCGCGTAATGAAACACGACGTAGGAAAGAAATATGCTGTACAGTTTAGTATTTTAACACTTGACATTTGTCAGTATATATGATAAATATATATTTTAGTTATTTTAGTATGTAAAGATAAGGCATGCAATGAATTAGTTTGTCGTGGATTGGATCAGCACCTGAAGATGGCACACTGGTGCCGAAGCATGTAGTGAGAGTGAAGAGAGGGGATAAATAAATGTGTGCACTGGAAGACGGATATAATAAGTCATGGACAGTATAAATGTGTTCAGGTAATGGATGTAATCATTATGTTACAGGTGAAATGCAGGGTCGTGTGTCTTCACTGGCAGAGCAGGAGCGAGTGTCTAGGGAACAGTGCATAAGGTTACGCTCCACTGTGTCTGCCTTGGAGTCACGGCTAGCAGCAGCAACAAAAGAGACTGCTCAGTATAAGACAAACCTAGAGCTTCAGCAAGTACAGTGCAACCAACTGAAACAAGCTAAGGAAAAGTATGTTCAGGTTATAAAATATATCCATGACAGGGCAAAAGTAAATAAAGCTGATGGGTGGAATTTGGTCTGAATTTAAATAAACAGCAGAAAACATTTTACCGAGAACAGAGAATTAAATGCTGTGGTGGTACAAATGTGTAGAAAGAATAGGAGAATTCAGATGAGAAAATAACTAATTGTCAATTAATAATCCGTCGAGTGTAATAATGTTCTTAGGTCGCTTATCTATTTCACTCGCCCTATATGTTTCGGTTCAAAAGAACCATCACAAACCGAAACATGTAAGGCGAGTGATATAGATAAGTGACCTAAGAACGTTGTTACACTCGACGGATTATTCATTGACAATTTGTGATTGATAGTGTAACGGACCAAATATGAAACAATTCAAATGAGAAAATAACTGGTTACCTGAATACAAACTGGAAGAAATAAAAAGGATTGGACTAAAAGCTTGTCATGTGTAATTCATAAAATTAGGGAAGCTAAGTAATCCTTGAGCCGGTGACGGAAGCCAAGCGGTCTAAGGCGTGTACTGTCTTCGCTTGCTTGGAAACCGGGATCGTGGGTTCGAATCCCACTCAGGGCATGGATGTTTAGTTTGTGTATGTGCGTTTTTCTGTGTTTTTGTACAGGTAGAGGCCTTGCGACGAGCTGATCACCCGCCCAAGGAGTCCTACTGAATGTGTAAGATCTAGAAAAACCGAAGTGAACGGAGAAGTTCATGGAGGTAGGCCTAGGCCCACTGGGGCTGTAGTGCCAAGGAAAAAATAAAAGTAATCCTTGAAGGGAGAGAACTGGAACAAGTGACTCTTATGGATTACAAGACTAGATAACTTATGAAAGTTTGAAAACTCTAAGCAACAGATATAATCCTGGATCATAGGAGGGTTATGTATTACTCGTATGATATACAAGCATGTAGTATAATGAATGGTACATTAAATACCAAATTCTGGCCAACAAATAACAGAAGAGAAATTGGTACTGCACAGTATTACATTGAAAGAAACGCTTAGTATAGGAATAACCCATTCTAATGCTTTACATTCTAGTTATTATTTAACTAATCTTTCTTTTGTTAGTTTATTTCCATAGTACCATATAATGTCTACTGCTGAAAAGTCACAAATGGTTTTAACTGTTGAGAGATGGCAGGGGACATTTCTTTCGCTGATCTCAGGCACCAAATGTGGACTAGAATGTCGAATATTCTAAGTGAGAAAACTAGTGTGTAGCATGGAAAGTGTTAAATATGAGAGAAACCAAAAGATTAGAATCTGCAATTATGAAAATAACAATACTGTTCTCTGTATAAATATCTTACTGCATGTACAGAGAACTGTCGGGGGCGGAGTCCTTGAGGCAGTGTATGACTGAGCAACTTGCTGAGCTGCGGGGTGAAGTAACAGCCCTGGAACACCAGCTGGCAGTGGAACGTGCAGCCACTGAGGCTGAGAAACGCAGGACAGCGCTTTTGCAGGTTGATCACATGTAATATTACAAGGATTGATTAGCTGGACAATTAGCTATGATGAGGAAGCCAGTAAATGCATATGGAATTTTGGTTGTAAAACTCTTGGAATTTATGAGAAGGAGATGGGAGGGTAACATTACGATGAATATTAGAGAAACAGATTGTGAAGATGGAAAGTAGATTGAACTGGCTCAGGATCATGTCCAATGATTGGCTGTGGCAGTAGCCCTGTTGAATCTTCTTGAGCTCTGCTACCAGAGCATTAGTTAATCTGGTTAGGAACTGCAAATGGATGTGAACTGTATGATCGAGATTTGAGGTTCTCATGGCAGTAGATATTAAGGTTACAGCCTTTCGGGATGTGACACAGTGTAGTTTTGGAGAAGTAGATATATGTATGTAGAATATAATAGAAGATAAATTACATAAAAAGGTTCTCCCTTTTGTGTAAGCACCATGCACCATAGCAGCTTCTAGGTAAAGTTCCCATTCATCCTTAATCGTAGCACTTGATGGAGGTCACTGATCAGCCTCATGCTCCTGGTACCCTTTGGATAGGAGGCCACATATATATTTTTTATGATTGTATTGGTATGTACCTGGAAGTTAGAATATTTTTTAAGATAGAAGTCCAGAAAAGGCTTATTCCTAGAATACAGCACACTAGAAAGATGGCAACTAATGTGCATAGGGCAGAAAGGATGATGAAAAGGGCTAGGAACATACTCTTATGAGAACCAGACAGATCTTTTTGTACAGCAGTTGGAAGCCCTGATGAGTTAAATTGTTGGGTCATGTGACTGCATGATTCAGCTATTTTGTGTCAGAGTTATGTGACTATATACACTATGTTTTGCTTACAGAAAGTGAGTAGAAAAGAAAAATGATACCATTAAGGTGGAGGAAATGACAATAAAAAGGAACATACATGGTGCAATCCAAAAGTTCCCAAAATATATTAATAAAAAGTATTACATCTTACCTAGATCTTCTTCTGCACCATCACCTTCAAAGTAGTCCCCTTGGGAGCGCATACACCGATCCCAGCGTTTCTGCCACTTTTGAAATGCATCCTGGAAGTCTTTCTTTGTTAGGGTGTTTAGTACTGTCCGCGTTTCCACTTGAATTTCCTCAATTGTATCAAATCTTCACCCCTTCAACTTGATTTTCATCTTGGGGAAGAGAAAGAAGTTGCATGGAGCTAAGTCTGGCGAGTACGGTGGGTGGGGAACAACTGCCATCTTGTTTTTAGCCAAAAATTCCTGCACAATGTAAGCCGTATGCGGTCGTGCATTGTCATGGTGGAGTACCCAGTCGTCCGTGCGCCACTTCTCTGGACGTTTTCTCCTCATGTTCTCCCTCAAACGCCTTAGAACATTGCGATAGAACTCTTTATTGACTGACCAGGAGGGACAAACTCCTTATGAACAATCCCGTCAGTATCAAAAAAAAAAAAAACAGATCAACATGGGCCTAATGTTGCTGTTGACTTGTCGAGCTTTTTTTGGCCAAGGTGAAGAAGGGCTCTTCCATTGCGACGATTGCTGCTTGCTTTCAGGGTCGTAGCCATAAACCCAACTTTCGTCACCAGTGACAACCTTCGAAAGAAAGTTTGGATCCTCTTGAAGCTGTTGCTGAAGTTCCCTGCAGACTTCCAAGCGATGCTGCTTCTGTTCATTTTGCAGCAGTTGTGGCACATGCTTCACCACAATCCTCCTCATGTTCAGTTCCTCTGACAAAATTCATTGACATGTACCATAACTTAGTCCCAAGGTGTTACAGAGGTCTTGGATGGTCAGTCTACGATCTTGCAGAATCAGATCCCTAACTTTAGCAACATTTTCTGGTGTTTTGCCCATTGATGGCCGTCCCGAACGATCGCCATCATCAGTCAATGTTCGGCCATTTTTAAAACGCTTATACCAGTTGTAAGTTTGTGTCTGGCCTAAACTATTTTCACCAAAAGCTTGCTTCAAGATTTGGTGCGTTTCTGCAGCGGTTTTCCCAAGTTTGAAACAAAACTTTATACACACACGCTGCTCTCTCAGGTCAGCCATCACAAATCCGCAAACTCACGGAAACACAACAATGGAAATAAGTTCACCAACAATAAACCCAACCACTCAACTAGACACCGCTTGCCACACTGATTCAAGAAGGATGTGTGAGGAGACACCTAGCGGTATTTCGATGTACTCATAACCATTCTCGCGCAAAATTCAAATTTCGGAAACTTTTACCTCTATATTTATATTGTTCAGAAAACAGTGACCCCTGATATCCTGAATTACCTGCAGATTAAATAAATAGAAGTTTATTTTTCAAAGTGAAGGATTGTTAACCAAATGTCTGAGCTAGGTGAACACTGCTTTTGTATGTTTGTGACCAGTTTTTATCTTATTATTATTATTATTATTATTATTATTATTATTAGAGGGGGTGGGTTTCCTCATGCACTTAGACCAGTTATTGGTCCATTGTGTGTTCCCCTTTAATTTCTACTGTCGCCATACCCTACCAGTACTGGTGCATGCTATCAGCCCCGTTCAGCCAACGAGGTCGGCCCTTGGTACCTGATATTTCCCCCATCTACCAGAGGCATTGGAAACTACTTGGGCGGGAAATGTGTTGCCTAATTTTGCTCAGAGGTCTCCTAGAGACATGAGGATCTTTTACGTGCTGTAAATCTATGACACGGGACCCACGGCTTAAAAGTCCCTCCCAGAGGACTTGTTCCCTGAATTTTTCCGCCTTTAAAAATTCCACAACCTCCGCCATGTTTGAACCCGCGTACCTTGAGTCATGAGGTGGGAACATTACCCCTAGAGTACGGAGGCCGCTAGTTTTTATCCTTGCTATGGGTGAAAATGATAAACCAGCTAACAAACATATTAATGTGATTGCTAATTTTATATTAAACTAGAGATACAGCATGAGATTTTCATTTATTTAAAGTAATAATAGTTTACAAAACAATCTTGCATTTCCTTTGTGGTTAGGACCAGCTTAGGGAACGAGAAACTGCTACTGATCGAGATCGCCATGGTACACGTGGCTCTCCTACATCACCACACTCTTCTCCCACCCTCAGCTTTGGTCGGGTCTCGTTATCTGAGTCCGTGTCAAGCAGCGCATGGCCACAGGTAATTTTATGTAAAACTCTGAATGTAAATTACATTCTGCTGCTGCTCCTGACTTGTGGATATTAGTCAGTAGTCTTAGCCATATGGTCATTTACTCATGGTTGAGAGGCTGTGGACTTTATGAGGTTGGTATCTATGAAGTTAGTCTGCTGGTTAGGTGATGCTGTGTTTTATTGTGTAGTTTCAGGATGATGCGTTTGAGTGTGGGTCTGTGTCGGGCCGGTACAGCAATGTCTATGACAGCCTGCGAGCTGGCAATACCACGTCTCTATTGGAGGGACTTCAGTCTCAACTCAAATTGCGGGATGGTTTGTGCCTTTACAGCTTTATGCATAGTATTTACAAGATAACATATTTTATGGAAAGATTTAAATGTTGGTTTATTTCAAGCTTTTTTGAATGTTTCAACTAGTATGTTGCAGATTTTCTGTGAAGGTGATTCAACCACTGACATATTGCACATTTTATGAAAAGATTCAACATCTGCTTTGAACACACAGTATTCACACGATACACATTTTCTTGGAAAGAATCACCCATTTATTGTATACATAAAAAGCCAGTGGTTTGTGATATTAACTTGAAGCAGAGGATGCAGTGCTGCCAATGTCTGACAGATGGAGTTAATGTAGTTGATTTTTCAGGTGAAACCCATTCACTAGCAGCACCATGAAATGATTGTACGTGTTATTATGCAAGCACTGAAAAGATCACCACCCTATTCAAGCATGTATTATTGTAAAGAAAGCAGTCTTGGGATTTGGCACCGTGTATAAGTGGTGTTAACCGACGTTTCAGAGGAACGTATCGCCTCCATCTTCAGGGTAGAAGAAAATATAAGAATTCTGCAAGCGAAGAGACCGTGAGAACCAGTAAAAGCAGAATGCTTTTGTTCTTATATTTTCTTCTACCCTGAAGATGGAGGCGATACGTTCCTCCGAAACGTCGGTTAACACCACTTATACACGGTGCCAAATCCCAAAAGACTGCTTTCTTCATAGTCACCGCCGTGAAAGCCTCATATCTTACATGTGTTATTGTAGCTTCAGTTTTGCATTTAATTATGTTCAGATTGTACATAATAAAGTTTAAATAACAAAAGAAAATGTCCAATTGAATTTTTGATGGATATTGTACTGGTTTATACATAACATTTAAATGATAACACAACATGAATGGTTTATATATAATTTTTAAAATATACAGTTGCTGATGGAAACCAGAATAGCATAGTCAGTATAGTGACTGGCTACGGGCTGGATAACTGAGGGGTTGGAGTGTGAGTCCTGGTGGGGTCAAGAATTTTCTCTTCTCCACGTCATCCAGACTGACTCTGGGTTCTACCCAACCTCCTATTCAATGGGTACCAGGGGCTCTTTCCCTGGGGATAAAATGACAGGGGCATGAAACTGATCACTCACCTCCAGCTAGTGCTGAGGTCAAGAAAATAAGGATCTATACAGCCACTCCCCCATACACCTTCGTGGTGTAGTGTTTAATTAGTTAAGCACAGAGACAACTTTACCTTTTACAAATGTTGTATTCTTACGTGTACCAGGAGAAGTGCAGCAGTTACAATGGGAAATGTCGAGGAGAGATGCAGAAAGAAGTGCTCTGACGAGTGAACTGTCTCAGCTGACCGCACGAGTTGAGGAACAGGAGGCTTCCCTGAAGGAGGCAGAAATGATGCGCCGTCAGTTCCAGGACCTTCAGCATAAGTATGATGCTTTGCTGCAGATGTATGGTGAGAAGGTGGAAGAAACACAGGAGCTGCTGCTCGACCTGGAGGATGTCAAGGAAATGTATAAGACTCAGGTAAGATAGCACCAATATTGTTAGATTCACAGTGAACAGAAGTGGAGAGGTGCAGCCATACTTCGGTGGAGGCAACATATTATCCCGAAGTCTTGGCCTTGATATTTGTTTTGTGCAAATATGAATTGAAAACCTAATTACACTACAGATATGTCATTCTGAACATAATCAGAAATGATCTGTTCTTTTATTTTATTAAATGTTCAACCTGACGACAAGCAAAGAAAGGCCACTCACTTTTTTTTTTTTGGAAACTTTCAGTTTCCTAAGCATTGTATATATCAGTGGCCCAGAATGTAAGCATTGTATATATCAGTGGCCCAGAATGTGCAGTGGGTTTGGTCATATCATGAAATAATGATTGTAAGGAATGTATGGGATAGTTGCATAAACCTTCCTTCCCTTCAACACTGCAGCTGCAACCACTGCCATGTCATAATTCTCCTCACATGCCACTCAGAGACCATGACTGCAAACATGTCATGTGCTTTGGATTTTGAATGAAGTCCAGAGTGTTCTTATTAATTTACTGTTTCTACTGGGTAATTCTTGTTAGTAAAAGTATGTTTACATCCCCAGGCAAACAATGGGAAGCAGTATTTTTAACAGAGAAAAGCTGCTTCACATCAATCTGTTTCCCAGCAATTCAGTAGTGAACATCCACAAGGACCACCAATAAATTTTTCCTTAAAATCCCCATGGAGCACAAATTGGGGGCACACAGTAGCATGGTTGAGGCACTGTGCTGCAAGCTGGAAGGTCACAGGTTCAATTCCCAATGAGGTCATTGGATTTTTTTCCAATTTACCTAATCTTCTCAGCTGCACTATGGCGCTAGGGCCTACCCAGCCTTCAACAGAAATGAGTACCAGGAATCTTGCTGGGGGTAAAGGGTAGCCTGCATGTAAGGCTGACAACCTCACCTCCATCTGTGAGCCATTTGTCTAGAAATGTGGAAGTCTCGGTGTCTCGCAACCCTATGGGCCTTCACACTGTTACAGGGATAGCTTTACCTTTTTTTTTTATAGGGCAAAATTTTGGGTCATTGTGTACTGAGTTAAGGAGGAACTGTGTTTCAGATCGATCAGCTGCTGAAGAAGGAGCCTGCAGTGTGAACTCCGCATGTATTTTGACATAGGAAAGGAACTAGTAGATTTGTGTCCAGCAAATTAGAAGGTTAGACAGACAACCACTGTGTTTATTCCTGGTTATGGATTTGCTCACTAAGGTATTACCATAGTTAAAATAAAATATGTTTTATCTATAAGAATTGCCATCAGCAGAGTTTTATTGGCCTAGTGATAAGATCTAATAATAGTAAAACGTTTGGCTTGCTTTTTGTTTCATTATTTATGTTCTGTTCTAAGATTGTACATGTTGCACAGGAGAGAACAAGGGTAGGCTTATCGTGATTGAACGTGTGACAAGAAAGGAAAAGAGCATCTGTATTTAACTGTCTTTTTTGATGGAGTATCATCTGTGAGATACAAAATATGCATTGCAGTTTCATGAAAAAATGAACAGTAATTTCTTCTATTACTTCCACGTTTGCACTTTCAACTCATTTTTTTGAGATATAATTTTATTTTACATAAATTCTGCTGTTGTGAAAAAATTTACCATGCCAACATTTTCAGTGCCACACATTTTGAAATTGTTCCTATTTATAATGCTAAAAATCAATGCTATAAGTTCACATAAAAACGAACTGCCCAATGAAAGAGTTAAATTTTTACATAGTCACGTATAAGGTGTTTTCTCAAATGCTTTGCAGCTGCAGGTGAATTTCGTGTGGTAAAGAGGTCAGACTTTGTCAACCCTTCCTAACAGTTAAGATTCTTTTGTATTTCTTTGCTTTACCACCAGCTCTCCACACTCTGTTAAAAATTTAGAATTGTCATACTTTTTAACCAAAACCATTTCTCCAAATTTTAAAACACCGGTGGTCTGACCACATTTACACAATGGACACGCAGAAATAATATTGTGAATGCAGTTTGAAATGTAAGATTTCCTTTGGCCCTCATATACGTGACCGACAAACACTGTTTGCCTTTCTCAGTCCCTACTTGAACAACATTATCGTAACTAAGAATATAATGATGAGTTACTAAAGGAGACTCCTGCTGCACTGCCACAAAGTCATTAACTTTCTTCTATATGTCCTAATTCCCTAGCCTACTTCAGACAAGTTAATAAGTGAAAGCTGCAATATGCGGCACTGGATCACCCAGAAAGTCCATGTTTCTCTGAGTAAATTCACACAAATAGACAATTAAGAGAGTGATATGAAAATGTGTACATAATTCAGTGTTCTGAATATGATGATTAAAAGACTGAAATTTAGGTGTCTTGTTTGTTTCTTTTAGATTATATGTACACAATATTATGTAACTCGTGGTGAAAAGGGAATGGAAAGTGCCGCAGGGAACACAGGACAGGATAATTAGTGACAAATTAAATGATTATGTCTGTCCATGAGGTTGCTAGGTACACTGAGATATGCATTAGGTATAATGTTCTAATATCTGGAAAATTATGATATCCAGCAATCGTTTGGTCCTGCAGGCACTAGCTGTCGCAACTTGTACTGTACATTGTTATCACCTTGGGTAATTAGTTTGTTCAGATAGTAAGAAACATTAGCCCTTAACTAGTCAATCTGATTTGAATGATTTTAATGAGTCACTCTGTGGTATGCCCTACAGGTTTTTCAGGTTCTGGTCTTCTAACTTGTCACACCACTTAGCACTGTATGTAGATACGAACATTTGAGAGGAACTTGCCACCTCAGTTTTCAGGGTGAGTCGTGTTTTCCTCTGAAATGTGTTGGTATTTGTATACAGTACTATACAGTGTCACAAAACAGAAGACTAGAGTCATTGCCATGAAAATGTGAAAACATAAGTTCACATGTAAAGTCAATGACATATTCAGTAATTGTGAAAGTATAAATATGTAAAAGTTTTGAGGTTTTTGTGGTGATAAGTGTTCAGATTTTGTCCTTCTGGATTGACACCATGTAATCTTATAGGTGGATACAGATGTTTTGGAGGAACATGGTGATTTCATCTTCAGGGTTGAAGATGGAAGCAGGATATTCATCTGAAACATCAGTACCTGCTTATAGGTCTACATGGTGTTACCACCCAGAAGACCACAGTCAGGGCATAAAATTGTTCTTAAAGTGAAACAATCCGATTTACTCATACAGGACAGCTAGTTGTACAGTACCAGACAGTAGTGACCATACCAGGTTTTAGCACAGTGTAAACATTTTACAGTACAGTTTTTCTGTAGCCATTTCTTGAAATAAGTATATAAGTTTATTAGACACATTACAAAATATTTGAAGCTTAGAACTGTTTTTAGCATACCTGTAGATATTCTGACTGCACCTCTATCAGTTGTTCAAAACTTACATGATAAAACTTCATACTCTGCTTGCTGTATGTTCCTGTATTTTTTATTTTTCTTCTCAGCCTCTTCCAGCCAATAAGATTATCCCATGTTTGGTATTGCGAAGTACAAGTATTGTCATTAGGCATATGTATTTTGTACTCTTAAATATTCTGGTTGCGACGAGCTGATACCTGCCCAAGGAGTCCTACTGAATGTGTAAGGTCTAGAAAAACCGAAGTATTTGGAGAAGTTCATGGAGGTAGGCCAAGGCCCACTGGGGCTGTAGTGCCAAGGGGGAAATTCTGGAATTGTATAGCTTAAACCTGTGACCTTTAACCAAGCAGAAAAATGTGTTTAAATTGCCAAGAGAGCAGAGTGGCTACACTAACTGAACTTAAAATTTAATGCCTTCTAGAAATTATATAAACCATACATTAGAGAGCAAAATAAAGTAATTTTATTTTGTATTTAGTGTGAGACAAGGAGGTCAGGTATGTCTGAAGAAAATGACTGACTGTGATCATCTTGTAATACTGTATATAGCCTGGTAGAAGTTTACCAGTATTTTTGAGGAATGTGCTACCTCCATCTTCACAGTCCTCTGAAATGACAAGCTTCTACTGGCATCATATTCCAGGAAATAGCATGCTTTAGTCATTGCTCAGATTTAACATAGATGGCTACAGTTTGATACTCAGCAGGAATGCTGGAATTTTCATCTTCACAGGTGTTATGTCTAGAATGGTTTTGGGGTTGAGCCTCCTCTCTGTGGATCCATCCCAGGGGCAGTTTTTATCTGGGGTTAAGTGAACAAAGCATTGGCATCTGTTAGATATAAGGCTGGACCCCAGAGCTAGTCTGATATGGCCCTACAAGATTTCTTTGTTGTCATCAAACATCTTGCTTTTCTTTCTTCACTTTATTTTGGTATAGGCTCAACTGATGTTATGATAAATGGATTTTTACCTCAACATCATAAGAGTTTTACACATTTATGCAGTACCAACTGCACACCTGCTGGAAGCAGAATACATCTGGCCCATGAATCAAAACTCAGCAAGCCAAATCCATTTCAGGTTGACATTTAATGAACATATTGCTTGAGTCTTACATTATTTAATAACATCATTTCAACTGCATAATGTTAAATGGCATGGGAAGATGATCATGCTGGAAGAAGTCATGGGCTATGTGAAGATATTAGTGCAATGTCCACTGGGGAAGACTCTTAGGAAAATTATGAAAATCCATAGCCATGATAGCCAGTAATGTTGCCAGCATTTTAATTTGGTAGCTCCTGAATACCAGATACAAACTGAAATTTAGTTGCAACATTCCGACCGTATCTTCAGGACAATAACTTTGTCCAAAATGGCAGAAAGTTGTACCATCAGAACTTCATTCATGCATTATAAGCCAAAATACTCTTTAATTTGAAATCTGGTAATTAGGCAGATTATGTGGATCATATCCATTGTAAAGGCTTTCTCCTTATATTCATGTTTGCCTGTTGCCATGTTTGTTATGTGAACTGTAGCATCATGGTCATTTTCCCTATAATGTCAACCTGAAACTGTTTAAAGTTTAATGCTTTGTCTGGGGGTACAGCCAACTGGCAACAGGAAGCAGTGACCTTAGTATTTAAAACATTACTGTGGTACCCATCAGTTGTGTTCATACTGAAGATACTAGGTTCCTGTACTTGCTCTTTAAGTCCACTTTCATTATTTTATGAGAAAACTACAGTATTACCGATTGAGAATTCAACGGGAAGTCTTATAATTTGTTATATAAGCTTTAATACTAGTAATTTCCCATGCTTTCTCTGGTAATCCCTTTCAGTCCTAACCCTTCATTGAATGATGCACCAGGTCCAATATGTAACGCCACTTCCCACGAAAAGCATGCACAGATAGTCAATCCTAAACTGCTTCGTTTATATAGTATACTACCCTTCACACATCCATGTAAAAACATTGTCAGTTTTGTCAGTATGCAACACACTGAAACAGACTGCTCACTAGTTTATGACTTACTGTATTGACTGCATGGACTGTGTTACTGCTCGACTGTTCATTGCTTGATGACCTGAAATTGCAGTGACAATGATAAAACTCACACATTACTACTTTATATGCAGAGGAAAGCGGCCTCCGTAGTCTAGGGGTAACGTTCCCACCTCATGACTCAAGGTACGCGGGTTCAATCCCAGCGGAGGTCGTGGAATTTTTAAGGGCGGAAAAATTCAGGGAATAAGTCCTCCGGGAGGGACTTTAAGCCGTGTGTCCCGTGTCTTAGATTTACGGCACGTAAAAGAACCTCATGTCTCTAGGAGACCTCTGAGCTAAATTACAGGCACTTTCCTGCCCAAGTAGTCTCCAATGCCTCTGGTGGATGGGGGAAGCATCAAGGTACCGAGGGCCGACCTCGTTGGCTCAACGGGGGCTGATGGCACACACCGTTACTGGTAGGGTATGGTGACAGTAGAAATTAAAGGGGGGTGCACAATGGACCAATAACTGGTCTAAGTGCATGGGGAAACCCACCCCCTCTCATAATACGAATACGAATATATGCAGAGAAATACAGGCTTATCAAATTATTATGTCCATATGAATCTGTCACTTCCACCCCAAGAAATTCAAAGCAAACAGATGGATTTTCACCAAACTTGGCATGAATTTCATGCCACTAAACACTGCCCATTTTGTGTTTCCTGCCATCAGTAATACTAACATGGAGGCCAAGCAACCTTCTGAGATGGTAGCAACTCCACTTAATGAAGGTTCTTCAAATTCTTTGTGGTAAAAAGAGAGACTTTGGTTGTATTCTTATTGTAGAATGTAAAACAAAACAGCAGCTATTATTAATTCATATTTATGTATCAAGTTGATGGTGATTACTAGTGAACAACTTGAGTCATATTGATAGCTTTCAGTATTCAGGAACAAACTTTATTTCACATCTGACTGTGTTTATTACATTACTGTGTCCAAAATCATCTTGAGTTTTTATTTGTACTGTTTTCTTTTTTTTTTGCAGCTGTGTCCCATTAATTCACCAAGTAGCTCAGCTTTTCAGTATTCAATAAGGGCTCATTTTATTCAGCCTGTTACATCACCATTTGAACAGTTTGGCTTCCCATAATTACTGTATTGAAGGGTGAACATAAAACCCATCAGAATGTGCCATCATAGGAAGATGACACTTTTCTGATGGAATTTGTAATGTGGGCCTTATGTCTTTGTGCAAACACGTGCATCTCCCTATACAAATCCATTTGTCTTTAAACAAATGTTTGTTACTCTCTTGTTGTCTACATTCTGTAGTCACTCAGTTGAATTTCTTGTTTGTGTTGGGAACAGGATTTGTCAGTTAGTTCTTATTCTTTCTCATACAATAGAGGGTCATTGAAAAAGAATAATGGGATTTAAAAAAAAAACTATCACTCAAAAACTGTTAAACATATTGTCATGACTCAAGCATTAAATTGCTAAGAAATGTCTGAAGGTTTTTTTTACCTTGGTATGTATCGATGTGCGCTCCATTTATTGCTCAGCAGAGATTGAGATGGTATCTGGTCTTGTGCAAAGTCTGCTGAATCATACCTGGAGTTAACCTTTGTGGTCGCTGCTGTGATTCTATCACGTAGCTGCCAGAGACCCTGTATCTTTTCACCTTGCAGTGTTCTTGACGTGCAATGACAGACTCCCCTCCCCCAAAAAAATTGTCAGGCAATTCTGATATTGATCCATAACAAAGCCTACTTTACCTAGAGCCATAAGTGGACTTTTCTGCACATCCCATAAACCATTTCTCAGATTTCACTGAAATTCAAGATGACAGACTTTCACTAATTTGCATTTCATTATTCCTATTTTTAAATAAAACCTCAGGAATGCTGTTGATGGGTATACCCTTCCCGGTCTTATTTTAACACAGCCTGGAAGATTTCTGCTGTACTGTCATTTGGCATGCTCCCAGTGGTTTCCTTTGAATTTTAGATTTGCCTGTGATATCATTCCTTATTGAGAATTTTTCAAAATAAATATATCTCTGTGAGAGAAGTTTCTTTATATATATATATATATTAACAGTGTAGTATAAGAGATGTGGCACATGTCACATGTTGTTACTGAAATGTTCCACTACATATACAATGCAGTGTTTATGAAATTATATATCAGTTCACTTTTACTTAATATTGTATAAATGAAATTGAATTCTTTCATTCTTATGTCAATAATAAATTTACATTGCAATGGAATATTTATAAAGAATGATTATATTATGTATAATGGGTCCTCCAGCCAATAAATAAATACTGTTGAGATTCACAGATATATAGGTTTGAGAAGCTGTGTCAATTTCTTGTCCTTGCAATCCCACAGCTTCCTTAAGTACAATGTGTACTGCATATGCAGACCGCTAAGTTGTGATTAAGGACTGTTTGCTGTTACCAACGCTGTCCAAGAGTAATAAGCTACATCCAAGTAACTGACAAGCAAATCAAGTTCTATTGTGTACCTTCTCATATGCCACAAAAAAATCAAACAACTCTTCTGTAATAACTTCACAGAGCAAAGTCTGTCTTGAGAAGCTAACAGTCACTCAGCTGGGTCAACAAATTCCCCATCCCTTGTGGAACCCAGAGCAGGGACATTTATGCCTAAATGCAATGTCAAGTGATGAATGAGCGTCTGAAATGTTTGAATTTCTACTCTAAATCAATGTGGCTATCTCCGCCTGCGATTTTATAGTGTTCAACTGCAGAATGACAGAAATACTAATGTTATTGGCTGATTCCAAAGAAAGCCATGCCTTATTGGATGAAATACAGAAACAACATACAGCGAAATCACTTAAAGATATAGTACAGTTTAGAGGCTTGTTGCAATAAAAGGCGGCGAAATTCATACATATTGAGACTATAGCATCACTGCTATTCAGAAACAACTTATGGGTACTGCATCACTAACTAAAAGAGCATAGAAAAAGCACATCTGTAACTGATTCCACGCATTGCATTAAAAAAGAAATTTTATGCTCAGGAAGTAACGTCAACCATATCATAAGTCTTGACAGACACATTTTACTGAACTGGTCTATATGGACAATTTCTATGTGCATGTTTTGAATAGGGAAGAAACCTTTCAAATTTTCATATACTTAGTCACACACCATGATAAACACTAACTACACCTCATATATCCATATCAAAATATTATCAGTACTCACAGAACAGACATAATGCACAGAAATGAAAGACTGCTCCTCTGTTGATGACCTACTAGATGACATGTTCATGTGTTAACACTCATTGAAGTCGTTGCTATAGTAATCTAACACTGTGTAGTTTCAGTGCTTCCCATTGTTACAAAACTTTTATATGCATACAGAAGGATAGAAACCATGGTATTCCATGCTAATGCTGAAATAATGTGAGAGATATATGGACACAGAAATCTTTGAAAAGCTTAGTCTTTATTATAGTAGTGAAAAGAAAAGAGAAATGTAACAGTACCAAGTCCACAAGATGTTAAAAGTAGGAAATACATGTTCATTATTCCTTAACACACTTATATAACAAACAAATGTTGATTACCCATCACAGTACATGAAATCCATTACTACAGTCACCTGTCATCTTGTTCAGAAGGCAGTTACTACACCTAACCTCTACAGCATAAGCCATTAAAAACCCAATGCTGAGAAGACAGGCATTGTATCTGCTTCCTATATCCTAATACACCACGTTTCCTACATACCTTGACATATTTACTGTTCTTCAGATCCATTGGATGTAAAAATCTACTGACAACAAGAAAATTATGGACATTGGAAGAGCCAGGAAAGAAATTACACCTTACACACATAAACCCCTACAGAAATGTTTTCACATTTTCAGGCATATATAGGGAACACATTTTCAACATCCATTATACACTCACCCTCAAACATAATATTCCAGTGCTCTCAAAGATGAAATCATGGAAACTCCATCAACTGCATCTTTAAAAAGAAATCTAATAATAAGAAAATCCAACATTCAGAATTACAAGGTTTACTAAACTATCAGAACTGAACACAAAGAAATACATCCCAAAATTGAATGAAACTAAAATTCCCTAATGATATTAATTTTGGCACCATTAGATTTTCTTCCCCCTTATAATTTTTAAGAAATATTAAATACTTCAAAGCTTTTGAGCTTACTTCTGATTATTGTAAAAAATGCTATTGCTGGCAGTATGAAAATCTGCATTATAACTTAATCAGAATTTTAAAGGCAATACAGAAAATTATATTCAGCATAACCAGAGCCAACTACATGCACTATGATACTCCTTCACTACTGCATTTCAAATATCGTGTCTACAATTTTTTGCTCATTTTTCTTTAGTGTCATAGTCTGGTTTGGATTAAAAAGGAATATAATATTCACTGACAATTTCTAAACTCTGAAAAATGTTTTACGTTTTAAGTACTGAAATAAAATTTGTTTCAATACAATTAATTTTACAATTGCCATTTTGAACTTCTAACCTCTTCAGTGATTTATGTATCTACTATTGAGGTATTTAATAATGATATTTATGTTACCCAGTTATTATATTTCAGAAGTGAAAAGAATCAGTTATAACTTTCTCGTACTGTTCAGTGTTAAAAAAAATGAAATATGATACTTACTGTTGATAATCTGATTACCAATCCTGTGTACTACAATGATTAAAATCCACAAGTAGACAACTTGCAATATCAAGGAGTACAAAATACACAGACTGGAATGTTGACAAAATGGCCAGTGGGATACACACATGAAACTGATGCTGTCATTTGTATTTTTTTAAAGAAAAAACACCATTGCTAAAAATACAGCATAATGGTAACAATTTTCAACAGTTAATGGACATTTGTTCTAACACCATATTCTGTATCCTTTGCATGGTACAGTGGCCATCTCAGCTAAGCCTGTGCTTCAAAGCACAAATACTGGTTCAGTAATTGACAAAATCACACATATCTGTCATTTTACAAATTCGCTGTCACTCAAGAGGTTCGGCATTTTGCACGTATTACAACAAAGAAAATGCAAAGGACAGATTTTTATATTATAATTTACCCCTTGGGATCAGGTAACATATTGTAGGATTGTATACCCACACTATCAGTTGCAAAGGTCAAACTTGGTTAGTCTTGTCTTGTGAGATGTGACACCATGTAGTCTGGTAAATTGGTACCATTCATAGGAATCTGCTGCCTCCTGAACAATGCTACAAATCTACCAAAGCGCACAGTGCCATGACTCAGAAGAGAGTATTCCCCATATCTGCTGCTGTGAGACCCTTAATCTCACTTGGAGATCTTTAAACATTGTAGCATGTACACCCATTACTAAGTAAAGACAACCACCACTAAGTAACAGGTTCCTAACAAACAACATAATGGCAACAGAGGAATGGTGTTTTCTATGCAGTCCATGTGAAGGTGTTATAAGCGGGACGAGTCTAGAGTTTACAGTCAGTTATAAGACATTCACCAGCCAGTAAGGACAGAAGCAGAGGCCATTGTTAGGGGCCATGACACGAAACGGTTAGAGAAAACAAATTGAGAAGACTTAGTACGTGCTGCAGTGAACTGCAGTGTGTGTATTTGCGATAGCACTACAACTGCTTCTAGTTACAATCTGCAAGTGGTCAATAAAGCCAAGTGCCAATCTGAACCCTGCCTACATTCACACTCTTAACAAGGGACAACCAGTATCAGAAACGTTTGGACTGGAAACTGCACTGGATTGTTATACCACCATTTTATGGAGATGGTACAAATGATGGCATGCCTGCTGGCTGAAATAAGAACCAACCAAGCCAAGGCAGATGGCAATCTATAGGAAATGATGGAAGAAATGACAGCCCACCAAGAACTCCTGAAATAGGAAATGCTGGCCAAGTTAAATGTCTATCCCAAAAGAATGATGGCCAGGATGGACTCCCAACTAGAGAATATGAAGGCTGTGGAGTATATCTAGGATAAAACATTCAACAAAATAGACACCACGGTTTTGGAGGCCAGTCGAGAAAGGGCACAGACCGTAGTGGAGCTGCAGGACACCCTTAATGTAGAGGGCGTGGTGGAAATTGTTGTAGCACTGGAGGAATGACATGGGGATTAGCATCTAGCTGCAGGACACCAAAAGCCAAAGAAATGGACACAGGGCGATGATGGGTCCCAGCCAAAGTTAGCTGCTGCCTGAGGACGGATGGTTGATCCATGGTGCCATTCCTGCACAGCATAAGGGACACAGTCATAAAGGACCAACAAATGAGAAGAGGTGACATAAAAATCGGACCAGGGACAATTTTGTACCAGGAACCCCTAAAGGACCAAAGTTCCAGACTAGACATCAGGCACAACAGAAGTGCTATAATGGCATAAGGAACCAGTGCCTGAAAGAGCAGCTACATCTGAAACAAGAAAATGCTCAACAAGAGAAATGTCAACTGACATTTGGCACCTTATCAGAGAAAACATGTAGCATGTAGACACATTGATGAGTAAAGACTATAAAAACGCCCACTGCTAGGCAACAGATTCCTAACATGCAACAACAGAACAGCAACACAGGATCCGTATTTTCTATGCAGTCCGTGCCGAGGGGTTATGAGCAGGACAATTCTGGAGTTTAGTCAGTTGTGAGACATTTGCCAGCTGGTAAGAACCTACGCAGAGGACATTGTTAGGATCCATTACCAGGAAACAGCTAGTGAAAACAAACTGAGAAGACTTAGTATGTGCTGTAGTGAACTGCAGGGTGTATGAATTCATGACAGCGCTATAGTTGCTTGTAGTTATGATCTGTAAGTGGTCAATAAATTCAATTACCAATCTAAACCCAGTCTATAGTCACTTTAACATGGGACAATATTAATCTTTTGTATATAAATATTGACCTTTTTGCTCTGAATTTATTTACTGTTTAATATGGTGAGTAAAATAAAACCTTCTTCCTATATTTCAACAGTTAAAACTATTTATGCCGGTCACGGTAGCCGAGCGGTCTAAGGCATGCACTGTCTTCGCTCGCTCAGAAGCTGGGATAGTGGGTTCGAATCCTACTCAGGGCATGGATGTTTGTGTGCGTTTTTCTGTGTTTGTCTACAGGTAGAGGCCTTGCGACGAGCTGATCACTCGCCCAAGGAGTCCTACCGAATGTGTAAGATCTAGTAAACCAAAGTGAAACGGAGAGTTTCATGGACCTAGGCCCAAATTGGGGCTGTAGCACCACAGAAAAAAAAACTATTTATGGCCTTCGAAAATATAAATCATGTTACCTTCAAGCTTGTTACTAAAATTCAATTTGGAGAGGATTATTTGTGGATATGCCATTTGACTTCCTAGAAGAAAAGCTGTTTTGAAAATGCTTCAGTTACAGTTATGCAATGTCATGTAACCAAAGTGTGAAATGACTTTAGAAAACACACAGTTGAAGTGAATTTTCATTGTCCATGTCGCAGCTGTACTACTGCTTTAATGAATATTCAGTAAATTTCAGATAAGTAATTCTGCAGTTATGAATGGGAGAAAAAGTTAATGAAAGTTGTAATTTTAACACAGAATTCCTTATACACTAGCAATCACAATGAAACTCATGAAACTGCTGAGATTTCAACCAGAAACATTCAAAGTGTTACTATCAGACTAACTTGTCTGGTTAGAAAAAAGCCTCTTTGAAGATAAACATTCAACAAACATGACTGTGTATTCATTTCTTCAGCTTCACTTTAAAAATCGAATCCTCATTCCTATATGTAAAACCAAATAAAATGTGCCACATATTTTCTGAACAACATTCCTTTGCACAAACAGGTTCTGCATTGACAACAAAAATAACATATCTCACTTTCGATCTGATACCTCTTTTCTCAGCAAACACAAACTGATATGAATATTTATAACATCTAACGTGGGTGAAGTGGAAAACATCTCACCTCTTTATATAAGTTTTTTATAAATCCAGTTGAAATGGGAATATTCATTTTTAAAAACTTGTTCTCATTAATGAATGCTTAATGTGCCATACATAAACTGATAAAGCTAAACAAAATGCCTACTACAAGCCAAGAAAAATTAAAATCCCACATTATTTTACTGTGTTTGATACCATGTTCAGGTGTTCCAGTCTTCTCAAACAATTTGTATTACCTATAATAAAATGTGACAATCGTATCTAGAAATCAAATTTGTCAATGGACCTAATTCTAGCATGAACTTCACATGGTTTTGCATATATTCTCAGTTCAGGAACAGATATGGCAGTTACTTTTACATGGGGATTCTGTGAAATAATCATAGGCTGAACAGCCTTACAAGAAAAATGTACTGGAAAAATTATTAAATGCCTGTCAATTATTGAAAATGACTTAACAATTCATAAAGGACTGTACTATTAATATTCAAACAATATCATGGGCCAGGTTCAATCTTTTCATTGGCCACAAGTGGCCAGCATGCAACTTCTTGCTCACTCTTGCTTTTATCTAATCTGTTGCCTCCCCCTCCTTCTGAAATAGAAGAACATCTGGAAAATACGAACATTCTACTTAAAATTCAAATCCTACATAAACATTCTAGGCTGTCTTTTGTTTGATGTGTTAGCTACTGCTCAAAGAGTTTTAATCAGAGATAATGGAAGACATTTAATGAGCTATGAACAATCACAAAAGAGAGTTGGTACGAGGATTGTAAATGCTTTCTCCAATCTTCATGGTCAAAGATGAAGATGGTTTGTTCCTCTGAAACACAGGTATCCATTTGGTGTTATAACCCAGAAGACCAAAATTTAAATCTACAAAATTACTGACAGAAACTATGGAATTTTAAATTGAAAGACAATATTTGCAACATTTACAACTAATCCCAAAAAATGTAAATTTTTCCCTCCTCTCACCTGAAACAATTACACAGACTGAAAGTACCGACTTACCACGATAGCAGAAATGTGAAATGTCAGATATGTGCGATGTTAACTAAACCCAATTGAAATATTAAAATACACAAGAAGTTTATGGGCTCTGTTACCCTCCGTTAATATTGGTGGTGCCCCTCTGACAACCACAACACAGCAACACATACCCTCTCTCCTTTCAAAAAGATCTCTCATTTAACAAACATAAAACACATTATTCTATTTTGTACTTGCTACATAACAAAAGAAACGAGCTATTACTAACAAGGGTGACGTCGATTACATGAATGATATTGTAAAAAGGTATTTCTGGACATTTTGATGGTCTCAAAACTCTGAAAGAACAGATGTTCCAAGTCCTCAGAAGTTCTGAATTTTCATACATTTGGTGCTTTGAAGATACACTGTACTCACCAAGTTAGAGGATTCCCTCACATTAGCTACTATATAAACTCTATGAATTTAGTTGCCCAATCTTTCAAATAAACCATTTGGAAACATCCATCATGGGATGTATAGACACATACACAAGGGTCAAAATATTTTTGAAAATCTGGTAGCCAGATAAATATTTTTGTTATGAGGCAAAGGTGAAACCATATTTTCTGGCACTTCACTCTGATGAATCTGATTAGTGTACAAAATTCACTCCTTCCTGTCATGCTGTTTACATTCACAGGTGAAGCATCATATTATGGCAAAAAACAGTGAACTTATAAGACAAATAATTGTGATGACACGCTAATTATTTTGATCTTAACAGCTCTGGATGTGGTATGCTATTTCCTCTGTGTCACAAATGACTGAGTATTAGACTGCCATAACTCCAAAAGTCATCTCATGAATTGGGGAAATTACATAGTTGCCAGTGAACATTTTTTGGCTGCCATCAGTAACCAATCAAACCACACCTTCAAAACCTTGGATACACACATGCAGTTACCTCACCTGTCTCAGCATTTCACATTACTTACCAAAACCATAAATGCTGGTGTAACCAACCCTCTTACTGTGCATCAACAGAACATAAAACGTTATTCCAAATGCATGATAGCACTGTGTTGACAATACCAAAATAAAAACCAGCTTCTAATACTTGAACAAAACAAATGTATTATGACTTTCAAATTATAATTATAAATTTATAAGTTTTAAATATAACAATAGCTTGAGTCTCTGAGGACCTTGTGTCCCATTTTCAATCCAAAAATATTACTGTAAATTACATCTAAGGCAATCAGCCAACAGTGCACCCTGTTTCCTCCCCTTCTCCTCAATAGAAATATTAATATCCCCCTTTGGTTGCTGCGCAGAGCAATTCTTATACAGCAAACACTGCCAGCTGAGTGAGGCCTGACAGCTACTCCATTATCAGAATCAGAACTATACCTCATACATCCTTCAAAATACCTCGCTGACAACGCTCTAATTACTCTGATCTTAGTACAGTAGAGCCTCAGCACACCCCACCCCAACCCCAAATAGGGGAGGTGGGACAAGCATACAAAAATTACAAATTTGATATAACTGTTTTACTTTCTTGCAGTAAAAATGGATTCTTGTGAAACATAATACTGTATGCTAATGGACCTGCTTCTCTAGGTAATGAATGATATAATCTGGCCAACACTTGTCGTGAGACTAGAATGCAGTCAGATATCCATGGGTTCCACTTGTCGGTTGGGCTACTATGGGTACCTATAAATATTACGAACAAATGATTTTACAAAGAAAAAAAAAATCAGAATATTTTATTTCAAATCCTGTAATCCAAATGGTATGATTACTCTGAACACATCAGCTCTCTAATTAGTTTGGATTATCAAGGCCACAACGTATATTCGAATTTAAAGCATACTGTATTTACGCATGTATAGGCCGCGTGCGTGTATAGGCCGCAGCACAATTTTCAGACAGAAATTATAGAAAAAATAATTTTCTTGGAATATTATTTCAGGAGTATTACACCCTGTATTACTAATTATGAATATAATTTTTTTTAAATGAAGTGTGATTTCGAATATTTCGAATATAAGCCGCACCCCAGTTTTCCTCTTGAATTTTTGGCAAAAAATGTGCGGCCTATACATGCGTAAATACGGTAATTCATATGGATGTTATAATGTAATACTTCTACTGGCAAAGTTACAACTGTTTTGATACATTTAGAGGGTTAATAAGAAGAAATAAAGCAACCCAGAATTTAAACAGATAACTACTAAACAGAAGAAATTACCTCTGGAATTGACTGACAAACACATTTTCCAAAGTCTCTCATCTGAAACAGGCTTATTGGACCAAGACTGGATGACTTTTGGCAGTTACATATGAAGATTTCGTGCATACCAATCCCCTATCAGTCAGCTTAATGTGTCTGCTAATGAAATAACTGAACTCCAAAGTGAGATCAACTGATAATACAGTTACACGTATTTTTGTCAGTCACCCTGACATATTGTAACTTTTTCAACTAAATAAAATCTGAGCAAAGTCCTCACTTCACTTCAACTTCAAAGTTTGATGTGATATCTGTTGCCTGCATAATATGGAACTGTAGATCAAACTGCATAACCCCGTATCAGGCCCATTTTATTTCCATGTTCTCACACTGAAAATTTATGGTCTAATACAAACTATGACCTAATATAAGAATCACTTTAAGTATGTAACTCCTAAGATTAATGTAATAGACACTAATTAGCATTTAAATACAAATGAATCAAACCCACCACCTCAGCTACATAGCTACATAAGACCTACAACCCGCCACCTCGGCTATACAAGACCTACAAAGTGCCAGTTCTTTCTATTGTAATAAAATGAATTCAAAGTCTATAATGAACTAAAACAGCCACTAGATTTACATGTCTTCAATAAAGTACCATACTCTGGCCCCCAAAAATTCCTCATGTTTTTATTTTCTTAGCTGATATTACAAATTATTCAGTAGTTTTAATGTTGTTCATATGGAAGTTCACTAATTTAATGTACACTTAAATTTTCTTCAGTAAAAATAAGCAACATAAATACATTTAATTTAATTTAATAAATTTAATTTCAACAAAAATGAAGTTGATTTATTTTTAAGAACAAATGATGTTATTAATTTAAGCAATCTTGGGATTTGTTTTGAGGAAAATGCAAAACAACAAAGAACAACTCTATGTAAGTTTTGAGGTTTTCATGGCGATGACTATGAAGAAAGTCGTCTTCTGGGATCTGGTGCCATGTATTCTTGGTTTTAACTGACGTTTCAGAGGAACGTCGGTTAAAACCAAGAATACACAGCGCCAGATCCCGGAAGACGACTTTCTTCAACAACTCTATGGTTTACAATGGCTGAAATCAAGATTCATCAGAAGCAGGGAATGCATATGACAACTCTGCTGATGTCTTATTTAAAAGAGATTATTAAGTTAACACAGTAAACCAGCTAACAAACACATGTGCATTTGTAACTAGAAGCTGATAAAAACTGTCCTCATGAACAAAAATATTCTGGGTTATATCATTCAGATTTCAAAGAATATGTAATTTTACTTTAAATTTCTTAACTAATTAAATAGTATGTCACAGGACATTTAGATTAAACTTAAGTTTTATAGAACCTGGCATTACAAGTCATTTGCTACAGCTGTATCTCCTCTGCCATTAGCCAGACAACCTCATTTCGTGTCTCCCCCTGTGAGGTATATGACTAAGGATATATGCAAAGTACCAAGAGAGATAATAAAGAAGAGAGGGGTATGCATCACTTAAGAAACTGTTGTGATCACGGCTGTCCGTTAAATTCATAATGGCAACCAACAATCTGCTGCTTAGCAGCGATCGCTCGATAACCAAGCCAGCAGTTACCACTTGCTCACTCGGCCGTAAAGCTTTGGCAATCAGATGACAAGCTTTACATTTGGCTTTGCATTTTATTTATTTCTTTTTTTATTTGGACACCCGCACGTCATGTACACGTGCGGGGAGAGATGGATGTGTGCATCTGATCTCCCGCTCGTTCTTCCCCGCGTGCTGGGGACGTCGACGATGTGTTACGATGAACGATGGGACTTGTTTTGCCCAGAACTCAAACCAAATGCTTGATCCCTATCCAGCTGAGCCTCTTCATACCCATGGCGTCCAACCCTCATACAACAAAGCCAAATTGTCGAGGCTCATCGCTTCACGGATGACATACTCCACCTGGACCAATGAAGTCACAAATTAAATTCAGTTGCAAGAATATATTTATAGTAATTAACTTATCAAGTATCTTTGTATATGTGTGAAGCACGGTCTCTATTTTGAGAAAAGAACATAAATTACATGGATTTAAGGGGTCATGACTTTGTGTTGGGCTTAAAATAAAAAGGTCACTAAACAGAGCCATGCCTTTCTGTCAAAAATGTTGAAGAAATTCATCTCTTAGGAGAAAAATTATAAAAAAAAATCTGTTTACAAGTACATTACTATGACAAAAAACCAACAGATATGAAAATCCCATATATACTTGTGTACCAAATTTCAAGACTGTAGATTTGTACTGTTTAGAAAAACATACCATAATAAACAACGAGGAGACAGGACCTACCACCCCCCCACCACCCCCAAAAGCTGAAGTACGAGGATTTTATACATAATGGAAAAATTTGCGATTTATGTACGTCACATGGTGTCAGTGATAGAAAAATTAAAGAAGCCACAATGGAATGGACCCATAGTAGGAAAAGCTCTTGCTATTTGAGAAACCGCAGAGACACAAGGATAACTTTAAGATGGTTGTTATGGAAATAAGCTGGGAGGTAGAGTGAAGGAAGAGACTAGCCAAGGACCACGACCAATGATAGTAATATACGGGTTCTACTAGGGTCAGAAAACAAATGCAACTTGATGCACAGAGCAAGATACTATTTTCCCATCATCGTGATCTGCTGTCTAGAATAGCACCATGCCACACGGTTTTTCCAGTAAACATTTCTCCATATAACTCAGAATAATTTTTTTGTATCTCTGGTGTTGGAGGTTATAAAAATTTGAAAAAACCTGAAAAATATAAATTATTTTCATTTTTTTCACATGCACTTTGAAAAACATGTGTAACAAATCTACTATGTAACTGAAACAAATGCTGCACTTACACACGCTTATATGGCCAGAAGATCAATGGCTGCAATGATTTAAGCATATGCACAGGATTTTCCATGATATGAGACAATATAATCTTATTATCTTCAAATTAGAAGTAATAAGATCCTTGCTAACCTGTTCCTGTACCGTAGCCCTACGACCAGGGTCAGGGTCTCGTCCTTCCAGCTTCATTCTCACTCTTCTCCACACCCCCAGTGCATATGCATTCCTCTCCTGCACAGCTGTAAACAATCAATGGGCAAATTCTGGAAGATTTACCAATGGTGTCTCATTCACATACAGAAATAATGGGAGTGGACGGTTTGAAACTTTATAAACTGACAATACTTTCAAGCCATGTCTTGACAAATTTTACAAATTCAGATGTGCGGTTGGGAAGTCTGAATGGATATTGCTACCTCTTAAATATCTGGGGTTAAAAATTTTGAATATAGTATAGTTAGTGACTCCTAACTTTAGCTGTGCGGAAAGGTAAACGCTGTTGTGGAGCACGCTTGCTGTTCGCTTGCTGTGGTGATGTTCAGAGCTACTCCCAGAGCGGAAAACATTGCCTACAGAGATCATTAGCAGATACACAACGTACTATATACCTGACCACACTACAAAATGCTACATTCCAAACTGCTAGTACCCACGCTGATGTAAGCTAATAAGACTGCTCCCCCAGCTCCGCGAGAGATGGTATGACCCCTCTACCACGGCTAGAGTTCCGCGGAACTAACAGTACACGGTTTAGTGTTCTTATTTGCAACCTGTGCCAAACTTGGGCAATTCTCATATTATATAAAGGCACCATTTGACTATAGAAAGCATAGTGTATGAAATGAAATGGAAATATGATCATAAACAGATCACACATAATGACTTGGGAGTGTCTCGACATGTTTATAGGTAGTATCCCTGCATCTTCCTGGAGAGCACAGAGATACATGTAAGACCTCAGTCAATAAATTCAGTAGGCTCCCAGAGAACCAAACCAGGTTCTACACACAAAATACAATCCTCAAGCACTAACAATACACTATGTTTCTTGGCAAAACAAAGAGGATGTTTCAGTCACTTCTCAATTACAAATGGTAAAAGAGGGGAAAATCAGCATACAAAATTGAAAACAATGGACAAGCTACATATACCTACAGTCCATCCTGCACTCAATCCTAAATATCACTTAATCATTACTTATTGGTTGTGTTATTGGTCACTAGATAGTGAAAGAAACATTTTCCATTATAAGAAAACAACCCTTGTTCAGTGGTAGGCCAGTGTGAAAAGAAATAAAATAGCAAAACAGGAAGCTGCAAAATGTTAAAGATGTGCAGTCTATTAATAATCATTGTAAAGCATCACTGATACATATCAGTGAGACAATGTAACAACACACTATTACAGGAAGCTACAACCCATAGCTAATGGTCTCTGAAGTCCTGTAAGAAGCAGATATTTGAGATAACAATACAGAATTGTCAGAGAACTGTTTGGGCAACATGCAAAAAGCTATTCAGTGAAATCTAGGTGCCATAAATGTTGTTTCAACAGCAAGTACTATATGATATATGAGTAACACTGTCTTCTGAGTGATGCTGTATAATCTTGTTAAGAGTTTAGCAACATTTCGTGGGAATGTGCTGCATCCATCTTCAGGGCTGACACTCTGACCAAAATGGAAGCAGCAAAATATAGACCACACAGCATCACATCTTCATAGTCACCACCACAGTTTCAAAATCTTGGCCCTTGTACAAAATTATTCTACCACAGGGTAGTATGACAAGCTTGGAGCTGAGTCCAATTGTGTTAAATTCACTTTCCTAGACTCTGACCTCAAATTTTCAGTTTCTTCTGGTGTTACCTTTGCCAGTATGAGGATCCCTGCTTGGCTTGGTGACCACACTGCTGGGTGCAACTGGCACACCTTTCTTGGGAGACAGGCAAATGCTCTCTTGCCGCAGCAGGGGCGGTCTTCTGGATCGGCTCGCCAGACTTCCAGAGGTACTCGTTTCCTCACCTGTTGCAGGTCGGCTGCATGCTAAAGTCCTTTCCTGTTGCACCTCCTCTTGTTGTTTGGCAAACATTACTAGTACTTCATAAATTGGGCCTGGATTTTAAACATTTTAAACATTATATTACATTGAGCTCAGACAAATTTGTTGGTAATGTTAAAAATAATAAATCTGTGATTCAACACTGCTAATACCAACTTTCAATGCCAGACAAATTTCCAGGTCAGCTCCACCCATACCTCACCCTCATAACTTATTGTTTGTAAAGTTACCATCTTTTCTCCTCCCTTTGTGCCAGTAACTGCTTTGTTGCAGGTCCGAAACATCTGAACTTAGCCACATTTTCAAAGGATATAAAAGTAAGCTTGAAAAATAAAAGGCTCTCAGAATGTTACATTTTTACCAGCACCTTAAAAAAATAAATAATAACACACATAAATCCTTCCTTCTGCATCACTTTGTCTGAGAGTATTTTCCTTGGTAAATGCAATGCCTTATCCACTACATTTAATACTTGTTTTACCTGTCTTTTCTTTCAGATGTTCCAGCTGATCCAAGGCCTTGTGGACACGGTCCACATCCAATTCATTCAACATCAGTTCACGGATCAGGGCTGAGAAATGTTCGGAGTATGCACGGTAACTCATCACATAATCCTGTAACCCTACCAATCCACAGTCCTCCAGCTGCAACATAAAGGCCACTTATCTATCAAAGCTTGATCTTTCAATCTGTCCTGTCCATTTCTTTCTACGGTGTTGCACAATATCAGACGATGAACAAATTTTTAAAATTGTCATTATTTGATTTGTTTCATTCTGGTCTGTCACACTAATATTATGAAAAAGTTAAATAGTTCCATTCAGCGTGACTGGTTATGATTTTGTTATTTCAATTATTCATGCCCTGAATAATTGAAATAAGAAAATCATAACCAGTCACGCTGAACGGAACTATTTAACATTTTCACTGTCATTATTTCTTTGTGCCTTAACCATATGGGGTACGCGGTAGCGCAGTTGGTTGAGGCACTATGCTACAAGCCAGAAGGTTGCTTTTATCAAATTCCGATGAGGTGGATTTTTCAATTTGCCTAATCCTTCCAGCCTCACTATGGCCCTGGGGTCAACTCAGCCTCTAACAGAAATGAGTACCAGGAATATTACTAGGGGTAAAGGGTGGCTGGTGCATAAGGTTGACAACCTCACCGCCATCTGTGAGCCGACTCTCTAGAAAATGTGGGACCCTTGACATCTCTCAACCCTATGGGCCTCCATGGCCTGTTACAGGGATACCTTTACCTTACCTTACCTTTGCCTTAAACATAAGGAAGAGAACTCACAGTCCATGTAACGCAACACATTTCAGCTGAGATCAATCTGAACATATGACACTAGAAACATGAATTGCAGGGCTTAAGGTTCTCGCAGTGGCACTTCTGAAGAGTTCTCGGATGTAATGCCATGTAATCCACTGAAAGTCATATGACTGTTCAGATGAACATGTAGCCTGCCTTCTGCTTACTACCTGCTGCATGTTGGTTTCTTGCTCAACTTCTTCGGCTTGCTTCTGCTGCAGTAGGATTTTGCTGTCTACCTGCTTCATGCAGGTTTTTTCGCTTGGTTAATTCTTGAACCTTGAAGATGGAAGCGACACATTCTTCTCAAAAGTTGACTGACTTTCAACAGACAACACGGTATTATATCCCAGATGACAGAACTCTTCATAACAACCGGTGTGAGACTCTCATAACTGGACAAGAACAAGAATTTTTCAGAACTAACCTTCACCATGGACTTCAACAAGTTCCGCACGTCAGACATCAACTTATGATGTGACGAAAGGCGGTTCCTTACAGCTATTACTTGATTCTTTACACAATCCTGGACAATAAACAATGACTCCTGAAGCTCCCCCATCTTCTGTTGTAATGTTTTCACTGTATCTGAAACAAAATATATATTGCGTAATACACGTAGCCTCTAGGCACGAAGTCCATGCAATCACAGCAACCAAGTAAACAAGCACATTCTGCACAAGATGAGCATTAGTTAAGATGCAATTATAGCAAATTTATAAAGTTAATAAGAAAATAACCAATATCTGTTGCATAAATTTACAACAGTACTGCTCCTTTATGACTTATCTAACAGTAACGTCAGCTCAGGCTACACAGTGTCAAATGGTAGGATTACAGAAGATGAAGAACCGGAAATGGCCCGACAAGAAGCAGTTGTGGCCCAACCTGTGGTAATAACCCAGTGTCTACGTGAAAGGACTGAAAACACGGCAATAATCCTAATCAGGAGGGCAGTGAACGGGCTGGAAGTCAGAAATGTCATTGCTTGGGCCAACCTGCTCGGTAATGGCCATGTCATAAATGAGAAGTCTGCAGTAAATTTCTCATACTAACGTCACCACTTGTACAGACTGCAACTGTGTGACAGTATCACGTACTTTCGTTATACTCTGACCATAAGCAGAGGAACTAACCTGAGATAAGCATTTCAACATTGTGTATCCATGTGTGGTCAATAGGTCCATCTGGAGCCAGAAGCTGAACGAGAGTCTCCTCCGCTGGTGTAACAATCAGCTCACACCCTGTGGCTAGCACGCAACTCTTCTCACACTGGTCCACCAACTGAGAGGAGCAGAACATGTAAGTGCTTTCTTCTTGTGACAATGGGTATGTCATAACCTTAGAAGTTACAGATGCTGGGACATTTCCACGTATCTAACTTCAGAATCAATTCCAATGTCAAAGGGTAGAAGAGTAAATGCAATTTGGAATGCACACATTTAAAAAATGAATTCTTTGTGACATTTCTTTATATTTCACTGGTGTTTGGATTAGTTTACAGCAAATACAAGTCTGTTGCTGACAGTATCTAATGCAATGGATTGTACCCCCAGAGAATGCAAAGAGTATTCTGTAATTCTCAGACTTTTCCTATTCATGGACCAGGAAACATCACAGTGCTTGCTGGCTGCTTGCTTGGCTTGTTCTACAACCCCGAAGATGTAGGCAGTACATTCCTCTGAAAAGTAAGTGTACTTGACTGCAAAGTGTCATATCCTAGAAGATAATAATACTCTTGAAATATATCTGCTCAGGAAAGCAACAATGTATAACTACCTTAACCGTTCAGCGTGGTTTGACGTGTATGTTTCGTCAGGTATTTTAAATTGTCTGCGGGGGTTCGACGTCTATGTTTCGTCCAGCTGCACACCTATGTTATAACGCCCATAATAATTGATGGTTTTGCTGTAGATTGTTAGATTTTTCGCTGGCCTGTTGTCACAATAACAGTATATAATAAGCCATGAGTTTAGCTGCGCTAAGTCATCGTTACATATGCCTGTCTTGCAGCAAAATTCTTGTTGCTCTTGGGAGAGGTTTCCTCATTCAAACTGTTATGAATGGCGTGTTTTCTTTCCTATGAAGTTATAAGCAGCAGGTGATATGTGCTGTGTTTATAATATCATATTGCCCTGAGCTGGCCACACTAACACACTCAATTGGAATTCTTAGAAGAGGGATATCCAAAAATTTATTCTTGCAAGATCGATTGATTTCGCACAGTACATAGCAGCCAGTTCTTAGAAAAACGTCACGAATTAAGGCAGAACACTGTGGTCACCCCCTGAGACGATACGGATGTGTGTGGGGGAGGGAAAAGAACTCATTCCTTCATGTATTATCGCTCCAGTTGACGCCATTTTATCGTACTGACCTTGGTGGT